>NW_010549958.1:8220-46938 GCF_000687285.1 Phaethon lepturus | reverse complement strand
TCGGCAGGAAATGTGCTGCTTGGTGTTCAGAGGAAGGGCTGAGACAGTTATTTCTTCACCACTGTAAGACCAGGAAAAACTATCAATTTTTGAAATAATGAAAAAAACCTAATTATGCAGTTCAATCAAACTTAATAGCATTGTTTAAAAATTGGTTTTACAAGCAAACAGAAGTGTGCTTTAGGCTCTGGCAATATTATGACACATGACACAATGGCTACATCACATAGCAAGACTGAATACTGACCAAATGTTAAATCAATAGAACAATTTCTTTCTCTCGGACTAATAATGTCTGACCTTTTACTTAAAAGGCTACTTAACACCATGGATTTAGCATGTCTTGCATTTTCCTTTGTAGCTCTGACTATTTTAAAGCTTTAAGTATATTTTATTTACATTGTATAGAGAAGAATCTGAGGCACAATCCAAATTTAACAGATCAGTGATAGAGCCAAGAACACAAAGGTCTCCTGACTTCTTGCATATTAGGTCATCCCTTAACTGTGCTGTCTCCCCCAAAGGTTCCTCCTAAACTAAGGGTTGATGCAAAAAATGAAATGTTAATCATTGTGTAAAGCAGTAAAAATAACAATTAGTCTTGAAGTAATTTTTCCCGTTATTAACCAAAGATATGATTATTTTATCATTATGACAGCATAACAAAAGAGAATATTCCTGAATGCAAAAAAGTAGACTTACGAATCTCAGGCTAGCTGAAAGAGTCCTGTCAAACTTTACCATACTATTATTAATTTTTATATCAAGCAGATATAATTATAATTGAGCAGATGTATAAGATGTCAATAGGCTTCATCTTTACAACTTGAGATCGTTGTTTCCTAATGGCTTAAAACAGTCATCCACAAATTCATCAGTGACTTCTTCTAGAGCAGCTGGCTTCCATCTGGGGGATTGGTCTTTGTCAATCAGCACTGTCAGGTGGAATATAAAACCACAAAAGTTACTTGTGAACTTTCTCTAACTGAGATGACTTCAGATTCCATCAAGACAGACATTGGCAAGAAAAATCAATATGCTCTGGAGAAGACAAGAGTTTTTATAACAGGTATTCCTACTCTAATAAAAATTCTTGAGTTGTGACCTGTCTAGAGACATATCTGGGGAAGTGCCTGATGATACAAGGAACAGTGGATCACTTCAGAAGTAGCCCAAGCTTTGAAGTAATATACCTGAAATTAGTGTTTTCTGTTAGACCTACTACTCTTGCCTGACTTCTTTTTCATATGAAACTGGGAACGGTATGCACAATGCTCCTTTTGGACAAGGTGTAGAGTATAGGAGCTGACTCAAAGTAGGTGTTAAAAGCCTACAGCTAATATAAACACATCTTATAAACTAATAATGAAATAACTAATGAGGAAAGTAAAGCAGAGTATCTTTGTGGGAAAATCAAGAATATTTATTTGTAAATACTGACAGATAACTGCAGACCTATGTAGATTTAACTGTGAAGATTTGTATCATCTTAGTATGTATACTTTATGCTGTATCCTAAGAAGTACATCACTGAAGATAAAATCTTCAGTGAATGAATCACATGTATAAGTGTAACAAGAAGATTATCAATTCTGAAAAAGCATTCCTTGGATGACAGGAATGTTGAAGGCATGTCAGCAAGAACAGCTGCACTAGCAAGCAACAATAAGACAAGAGAGTGTTTATTTGTGTGTAAAAGTGATCAATATGAATGGAATTCCAGAGCATCTTTTCTGGCCCCAAGAAAACCTGCAAAGGTGCTGTTCAAAATGTGATATTTTTACAAAAAAAAACAGCTATAGTAACTGTGGCTCCATAGGATGCACCGATTACCCAACATCCCTCCTCAACACACATTCCCTTCAGATGTGTGACATCAGCACCTGATTTAGAGATGCATCTGTGTCCTGGGAGACCGCCTGACCAACATGGCCCATGGTGGGACTGGCAGGAAGCACCTCTCAAGTTCCTCTGCTGAGAATGGAATTTGTTTGTTTTTTTGTTCGTTCGTTCTTTCTGACAAAGACTTCAGGGTAGGATGGTTGTAAAAGCATGTGAACAGAAGATGCTCACAGATATTTTGAAGAGTAACAGCTGCTTTTTGGTAAGTTGTCATGTGTTTCTAAGCAAACTTCATTCTTGGTGACTAAACTTTAACCATGCAGGGTAAGTGTGGAAAGGAGTTGGATTTTAAGTTCAGTAGAAACAATGCCCACCTAAAGATTGTGTCTTATCAAAAGACAGGCATTATGGCAGTTTGTGGTAAAAAGTGTGGCTTGAAAACTTCTTAACTAACTTCCCCCTCTATAACCAGCACTTAGAAAATGCCCAGAAAATAAATACCATTCAAATGACAACTGCACTAAATAATATTTCTGTAGCTGAAGACAATACAGGCATCACAACTCTTAAGCTTGCATCTCCAAAGAGAAAGGAGAATCAGAGCGTTGCACCCATTTACCTGCAAATACAGGACTAAAGACTCCTTGGATATAAATGAACACTAATTTTAAAAAGAAACCCATTATATAGACAGAAGCTGCAACTCCACAGAGAGTAGGATCCCTGTGGGCAATTGAAGAATTATGCTGTAAAAGCATTATTTTACTAAGTGATTCAACTGGGTAACTTACTGAAAGGTTAGGATCCTACAAGTTAACTTTAAACACTGTGATGTGAAGCCATTGATTGGTTTGGGTCAAAATACATAATAGTCCCAAATCAACTATATTTATTCCATGGGAGTAGTTCTTTCCTAATGATTTTCTTCAACTTAACTGAAGTTCACAATCTGGCCAAAATAATCTGAACTCCTATCTTAACTCTTAGCCACAAAAGACAACACTGACTAGAGATGCTTTAAATTACAGGGAAGGGGAGGGAAGGCCATATGTATACTACTGCTACAGTTTCAACTCTGAAATACAGTAGTAATTGCTGATAATTCTCCACTCTATGGCACTACTGTGTAATCAAGTTAATCTTTCTGTTTGGATCTGTGGCCAGTTTTATTCTGGTGGATAAACTGAATGATCATAATGGTCTCTCCAATGAAATCTTTACTCTTAAATGAGTATGAGTTAAAATACTTGTTTTCTAATAGTATTGTGAAAATATTCCCTTTCTGCATTAACTTCTGTGTATTTTGTGTTTTACCAGCTTAAGATACCAATCGCTACAAGAATGGAACAAAAATTCTGAAGACTTCTAAGGTAGGCTAAGGGAAGTTCAATAAGATAAAAGTAATTGAACATAGACATTGTGTTAAGGGTTTGTTCTTGTGTTTTATGTTTTTGTTGTTTTGGTTTTTTTTAAATCCAACCCCCTCTGTTCAGTAGCAGTGACTTCACCAGACTTCAAGTAGTGTTCTATTGCTTAGCTTCATTCAGCACAGTCAAAACACTGATACTTCTAAGCACTTGAAATTCTGTTAGTTGCAATGAAATCTCTCTACCTGCTCACCGACTGCAAGGGGTTTGTGTGCCCAGGGTGAGGCTCACATCTGCCAGCTGCTAGCACTGCAGGAGGGAGGGCAAAAGCCATACAGAAATAAGATCTTTGCAGGATCAGCAAGGTCGTAGAAGGCCTTTACAATTCCACTTGAAGTGCACATTCCTGCACAAATAGTTAGGAGGCTAATTTAACAGATTTTTGTCCCCTCGGGCTGCTGAGATTGTAGTCTACCTGGATGTGTTTGAGCACCGGCTCCAAAAATTACTTTTCTTATGCAGTAAGAATTAAAAAACAAAATTCTTGGAAATTACCCAGAGCTATGCATTTCTTAGTTTATGTGTTATTCTATAAATCAAGGTGAAAAATGGATACCTAAAGTGTTCAAAGACCACATTTACCATTATATGGGAACATGTTGATGAAATAGGATTGTGTGTTTTATGCTTTAAGGGTTTTGGCTTTTCTTTAGTAGCTCCAATTACAAGCATCGTAAATGGGGAAGACTGTTTGCCAGATGATTTTCAGTCTGGTTGAAAGAAAACTGGCTAAAAGAAAAATGAAATTTTGACCTCAGGTCAAAGCAGGTTTAAAAAGCTTTTAAACAAACTACTTCCCTAGCATGCCTATTAAAATTATGGTTTGAAGCAGATAAAAGCTGTTGTTAAAACCTGACCTATGGCCATTTCTGCTGAAAAACAATCTTCAAAAACTAAAATCTGATTATTGTATCTTTACTTTGTGGTAGATCCTCTTGTGGTAGACAGGGTCAACAGCTGGCTCTTAAATGCTTGGAATGTAATGCTTTAATAAAGAAAAAGCTGATACTTATGCTAACATTTTTATCATTTTCATTTTTATTCACTACGGTTGATCCTGTGAAGTACCTAATAATATTACTTCCTATTAAAAAGGATGCTCAGCACATTGTTGGATAATGATTTTTATAAGGTTAGACCCAACTACAAAAATTACCTTGAGTCAGGTTCTGCACCACTCTTAAACATGAGAAACAATTTTAAGACAACAAATCTGAGAACAAGATATATGCAGTAAGCAGAGAGCAAAAGTGCTTCAGGAACAAATTATTATTATTATTAGCAATCCCTTCAGTGCAGCTGGATCTCTGGTGTTTGGCGTTTTTTTCTTCCCCAAAAGTTACGCCTTTGCTACATCATCCTATGTAAAAGAGAAGCTTCCCAACTGCTGTTCCTGCAGCTTCTTTCTGTACAAGCAGTTTGTGGATTTTACTGGCCATACTGATAAATTACTTGCTTTTGTCCTCTACCACATCCCCAGATGGCTTAATAACCTTGTGCATTACAAATGAGAATTTGGTTTGGTATTCATCTGACTCTGACTTTGAGTTTGTCACTTCCTGGATAACTACACTTCATCAGCTTATATGGTGATTTAGAATATATCCTAGGAATATTCTTTTTAAGATACCCTTGTACCGTTACCAACACAATGAAAACCACGTACTTCTCAACATGTGTGGTAAATTCTTCAAAGTAGTCTCTGCTAATAAGTGCTAAAGATTAATTAATTAAAATCAGAAACTTCTTCTATGCTGTACAAACAAACTTTGCATCTCTCACTCCAAAGATATCACTTAAAGGATATCTTTAAGATAGTATTACTAATAGTGAACATTCAGTATCCGTTACTTAAGTGGATTTTAAACTACTTTATAAAGACAGATATAAGAAATGAGGAGGAGGTGATAATACATACTTGAGTGTATAACTGTGTGAATTAAAAGCCACATTCCCTCAGCCCCAAAGTGTTATTCATACAAATGTCTTGTACTGTAAGCTCCTTGGAAAAGGAAATACCTGTGCTTTACTTCATCTTGCTCTGAACAGTACATAAATAATTACTACAGTTTCTAACAGATGTGACATTGGGTTTGACAAATTGCATAGTGAATCAGCAGTAGAATCAAGGACAGAATCAAAGTCTGTCCCCTAAATGAACTTGCTGAGCCATTGCTCTACTTTTACCACTACCTATCTTAACCAATGCCTTAAAGTGCGGAATTATTTATCATTAAGTTTATATAGAGATGTCATAGTATTAAAAAAACCTATATATGTAGAGATATTTTGGACATGGGTGAAAGTAGTCTCTGTTCTAACAATTTTCTACACAAATAGTTGTTCTTGACTTTGAGTCTTAAACCATCTTATAGCTGGCTGAACCAGCTATGTGGCAATGCTAAATTGGGACATACAAATGATACACATAGGTACTCATTACTGTCAGCATTAAATATATTTTGAACATTTCTAATGAACTGATGAAACCTTTTCAAGGTGCTGTGCTACCAGGTGGAAAAATAACGTTAGGAAACTGAGATTACATAAAGGAAACAACATGGCTGTTGTACTTTGGAACAAATAATGAATTTTGGCCATACAGGAGTCTAATAAGCAAAACTGTAGCAAGCTGCAAAGTGTTCTCTGGACTGTTGCTGCATGCACTTTTTTTAACCACCAGAGAAACAACACAACAGTGAGTTTGCATATTACTAAGTTTGAGAAACATTTCTGATGTGCATGCTTACCTGCTCGAACCCCTTCATAGAAGTCATGGCCTCTCTGAAAGATTTACAAAAAAAAAGCTGTAACATGACAGATTCTGTTGAGCCCATGTTTCCCTATCAAGTTCTCCAGATTCAGTTAAATCCCACTTCTCATTTAGTCCTACTTTCTCTTTATTTATTAAAGAGCTCTATATCCTCTTGCTTAAATGTAGCCACAACTCTTAAAATCAGTCTGTTGAACTGTAGTTGATCAGCCAACTTTTATGCAGTGCAAGCCCTCTCTCTGAGTTACACCTCTAGTGTCTCTGTGTTACACCTAGATTTTTCTAAAGAGTTTTGCATGATGTGGGGCTAAAGGTGTGTAGGATCACAAATTCTTCAGAGAAAGGCCAGTCTTCAGGAATTGTGATGTATTCTGCATACTTGGAACACTCTGCAGTTGAATGGAATCCTGGAAACATCCAGGTATTTTTTTATAAAGCTAAACGTAACATTTAAATCCCTAAAGATGCTTCACTACTGATGGAGCAACTATACTTGTTTCAGGAAAGATATGGCAAGGGTACTGTCAGGCACTACAACGTATCAGAATTAGGTATGTTTTCACCCTTTTTTTAAAGTATTTACTTTAAGGTTCACAAATCATTTAGTCAGATACATAAAAATATTATTTTAAAATGTGACAAAACTAATAATAAGGATGCCATGAGGAAGGTTGGAGGAATTTGTTCAGATAATTCAGTTAGCAACTCTTTTCTACTCCAGGAAAGGATCACGTCCTTGTATGTTATCCAAGTACTCAGCCCTTACTACAAATAGTACTAAAATATCTTATTTTCTTCAAATTTCTCACAGCACTCCTGAAAGGCAGCAATATACAACTATTCCCATCCTGCGGATGGGAACTGAGGTACTGAGGACTAAGTAATTTTAATAGGAAATTTGTTCAAGAACAGCAAAGTTTTAAAATTATGGCCCAAATACAAAGCTTTCTATATTGTAACATTAGCATAATTTTCTTAACAAAAGCCCTCTACCATTCCCATCTGACCATCATTCATGTAGTCTCCTTCAAGTTGCACATAAAGACATGGAGCTGCAAAAAAGAAAGTGACAGCCTACCAAACACACAAAGAAGATATTGAAAATTAAAACCTATAAATGCTAAACCCTTGATGTAACCTGTATACAACTTAGTCTCTGATAAATTTGCTACTGCTCCATGGCTGGAAAGAGACAAAGGGCTCAGCCGCTTGCTTACCATGCACGCTTGGCTCAGTCTGTATTCCATTGTGAGTACGTCTTGTAAGCTCATGGAAGCTCCTTCTCTGAGCTGTCTGAGAGTCATCTTTAAGGATGTAGGTGACATCTTATTAATAGTCTGGGGAAGATATTAACAATTATTTTTATTCTCTTCAATTTAGACACATTTGCAAGTCTGTCTTTTTTGCATTTTAAACTTTGTGAAGTAAATGATGGCACTCCCCAAGCCCACTTACGTGATACCTATTCCTTCTGCTCCCTTCCACCATGCTGTCATACTAAAATGACATTCTAAAATGTTCATACTAAATGAACTTACTTGCATAAACTTTTATCAGCAGGATCTCTGAGATGTATGCCATCACTTGTTGAAAGCCTAGAACTCCTAAGGTCACATCATTTATTATCAATTGCTACTGTCCAGAGAACCTAATCCAGCTTGAAAGCTGTTTCCAGACAGATTCTTTTGAGAAGTGAAGGCAAGTGTTACAAGCAATTATATTCCATTTTTTAATATCATATATATATAGTCTGAGTTGCCCTTAGATGTTACTGATATTGTAGCTGATATTAGTATTGTAGAGCATTTACATTTTATTTGGTACAACAGTCAGAGTAGTAAGGTAATAATAGTGAGATTAGCAAAAAACTTTAAGTAGTTGTTTGATGATCATCTGCAAAGACTAGACAATATACAATGAAGAATATTGTGGAAGAAAAAAATATTAAATGAAATCAAACATAAATGCTTCTTTGTCCAGGCTTCTTGTCTGGGATCAACAGATACTGCAATAATTTAGCCCTACATTGCTCTGCTGATAGGAAGCCGGGAGGTCTTGCCTGCCTTCTTCTGACAGAGCTACAGGCTATAAATATTATGCAACAGACAGGATCTGTTTAAGGCACACAAACAAATGCTGTAAATCTGGCTCTCATGACTATCCTTCAATTAACAGCACGCCAGTAAACAGTAGGGGGAGGTGGGGAGGAAAACAAAAATCTAGTTAAGAAAACAGAACTGAGCTTTAAAGATTTCAGGGTTGTGGGGAAAAGCAACTAAACCTTACTGTTGCTGATCTTTGTTTTCTTACTCTAAACGAGACTCTTCTTCCCCTGTAAACCCAACTAAAGGCTCAGTATTATTCACAATACAATAGACATTTCCTGTTAATTAGGACATTTTTACCACTACTGAAAAGCAGCAGATGGTAAGATTTGCCTCTTTACGTTATTTTCATTGCAGACATTAGACTCCTTACGCACAGACTGAAATGGCAGGTTTCCAGTCATCAACATTAACATTTTTTCTGGCTCCCAATTACTCTTCATCCCTCTCCAGACACCAGCTGATAGAGCAGTGACCCATTTTGCCTAGTTAAGCTGGAAAACATGCAATTGCTATACAAGCAGGAGACTGTGCAACTGAATCTTAAAAGCACTGGTTCTGTCATTCTGTCATTTGCATGTTGACCACTTCACTTGAGAGAGAAGCTGGTTTAGAAGGAACTAATGCTGGCTCAAACTGTGCACATTTCCTGAGTTCTGGTAAAGCTCTCTAAAAACAAGCTGCCTTTCAGCAGATAAAGAAAACGGCTATACCTCTAATTACATCACTGGGTATGTCTAGGATAGATAGCAACTTTTAACTGGACCTCTTA
The DNA here is from genome assembly GCF_000687285.1 of Phaethon lepturus. Lineage (NCBI taxonomy): Eukaryota > Metazoa > Chordata > Aves > Phaethontiformes > Phaethontidae > Phaethon > Phaethon lepturus. The sequence continues at coordinate 38,019 of NW_010549958.1, read as the reverse complement.
TTTCCAGTAATATGCTCTTGCTGGCTTTACCTTTGAACTGGACCTTTTCTTCTTTCCATATTCTGTCATCTAGATCAGAAAGCAGGTTAAATGGTATGCACAGTGCAACCAGATGGTTCCATAGGTGAAATGGTAATGGCAAGTTCTTTCTGGTCAAAGAAAGCATTGAAATGGGGAAGATCTGAAAACAGCACTTAACTAGTCTAGTGCATCCAGCAGCTGCCTTATCCTGGCATATCAATGAGGTTGAAGGTGGAGGAGGCACTGCCATAAATCAAGCTGAAGGAAGACGAATAAGGAAAGAAAATGGGTAGGTGTAATTGCAGAAAAATGAGTCACCAGTGTATCTATAAATAAATTCTCTGTACAAAGAGGAGGAGGGGATTGGTGCTAGGGAACAAGCCTGAAAAGGAGATAAAATAGACCAAAGTGGGGAGTATTAAAATGCAAGGAAGTCTTCATACAAGTATTTGACATCTATTACAGTATCTTTGAGACCATCTTGATTTCCACATAATGATCTTGAAAGATACAAGCTGAATTTGCAATAGACCCAAATTCCAATATGATACTATCAGAAAGTGACTGAATTAAGTGGCACTGACTCACTGGAGTCCCTTACAAGAGTAACAGCTGCAGTAGTGGCTGCATCTTTTGTCTCCAGGGTCCATTAAAGCTTCTGAGCTGTTGAGGATCCTTGAGGGAGGCTTGCTTTAAATGAAACAAACAAAAAAACCCCTCCCAGAGATCCAGTGTATCACTTCCCTTGCAACAGATGAAGACAGCCACCACTTACTTTCTGAGATACTACAGCATTTGGTTGTCCACACTGAACAATGGTTCTGGATGAGCTTTGACAAAGTATGAGCATCTAGCCAAAGCACCACAGGAAAGCTGCTTAAGGACAGATTTATCACTCTCTTACTGGTCTGTTAATAGAGTTTCAGGATGCTCCTTTCTTGAATTCAACACTACTAAGATACCATCCAGCTTCATTCCTGTTATCTCTCTCACACACTCGCTGCATACCCATTTAAAGTTTCAGGAGCCAGTGTCTGCATCCCAGCCTGACCAGTAGATCTGTAATTCTTGTAATGTCTTGTAATTCTTAGTACCTGCAGTGTCTTCCACACTACACTGGAATTCATTCAGTAACAATGAAGGCTATTAAATGAAGTATCAGTGCTCAGAAGGTGCACTGTCCTGCCAAAAAAGCCGTAAGAAAGCATCATGTGAAAACCAAAGTGTTTCAATACTTCAAAGGGGCTTAAAAGAAAGATGGGGACAGACTTTTCAAAAGGGCCTGTTGCGATAGGACAGGGGGTAATAGTTTTAGACTAAAAGAGGACAGATTTAGACTAGATGTAAGCAAGAATTTTTTCTCAATGAGTGTGGTGAAACACTGGCACAGATTGCTAAGAGAGGTGGTAGACACCCTGTCCCTGAAAACATTCAAGGTCGGGTTGGATGGGGCTCTGAGAAACCTGATCTAGTTGAAGATGTCCCTGCTCATTAAGGGGGGTTGGACTAGATGCCCTTTAAACATCCCTTCCAGCCAAAACGATTCTATGATCTAATACTTTTCAGGTTTTGACCCCACATGCTTACTTCATCCAATTAGAAGTGGTACTTCTGTCACTCAGATTAAAGTTTTTTGGCTCATATAAATCCTGAAAACAAAGTAATGCTATAAAGTAAGAGTTGTTTTAAAAAAAGTTTTACTATGAGTTACTGTCCTGGTTTCAGCCAGGATGGAGCTGGTTTTCTTCGCAGAGGCTGGTGCGGGACTGTGTTTTGGATTTGGGATGAGAAGCTGTTGATAGTGTGCTGATGTTTTGGGTTGCTGCTGAGCAGCCAAGGACAGTCCAGCTTCTTGTGCTGGCCTTCCAGCGAGTAGGCTGGGGGTGCACGGGGAGCTGGGAGGGGACACAGCCAGGACAGCTGACCCAGGCTGGCCAAAGAGATATTCCCTACCATACGACGTCATGCCCAGTACATAAACTGGAGTTGGCCGGGGGGCAGAAATCGCTGCTTGGGGACGGGCTGTCGATCACGGGATGGTGACAAAATTGTTGGAAGCGAGCGGCTGCGTGGTGCTTAGTTGCCGGCTGGGGCTAAACCACGACAGTTACAAAGAAAATAAGCATACAGATTTCTGGTACTGAATCCTTTACAGTCTTTGTATTTATCATTTGAATGTGCTGTTGTTCCTGTACCTGGACACTAAAGTGAAACCTTGATTTCACAAAGTGACAGGAAACTATCAATCATCTATGGACGCACTCTTGGTGCTGTGATACTACTGATGAGGAAAATGACTTGCTTCACACAAGTCAGCAAACTGCTATCAAGGATAATGTCTGATAATCTCAGACTGTCACGGTTTTGCTAGGCGTTCCCTGCTCTAACCACTTCTTTGAACTCTGCTCCTCTGAGCGATGTGACAGCAGGCCAGTATTCTCGTCTACAGGTGTTGTAAAGTGCTTAACTGCCAGGGTGCAAGCTACCATTCTTCCTCCAGCTACAATTAAGTTTAATTACAATTCTGCTTCCCTAGTAAAACAAAACCTCCAGTTTAACTGGCAAGCATTTCCTGGAGAAAGCCAGATTTATACCCAAATCCCTTTTTAACTTTTTTCCCCCACAAATGCATTTTCCTTTGGCTTTGTGGATCTTTCACAGAAGAAATTAAGTACCTGATCCTACAAGCTTACTTAATCCTACTGCTTAGTACAGAATGTGTACTGTTAGAAACCTTTCTGAAACTTAACCTACTTGTTCACATTAATAAGCCTTGCACCTGCTGGAAAATGTGGGGTGTTTGGTTTGAGGATTTGGGGGGAGGGGGTTGGGGTTTTTTTCTTCACAAATTTCTATATGGACAGAAGAACTCCCATTAACACAGTCCCATTTCTTGAACAGAACAGACAGTTGTTCGGGAACTTCTGTCAACTCCAAGGACAGTCATTCATTTACGAATCATACGAAAGAAATAAAGCTGCTATAAAGTCCTATTAAAGGCATGGAATAAGAAAAAAGAAAAAGCAACAAAACAGCTGTGTTTTTTGTTCAGGAATTAAAAAAAAAATCAGCGACACAAAATCGTAACTTTGAAGTAGATGACAGTTTTAAGTTCTAAATTAAAAATATGAAACAAATGTACTGCCCTAAACAACAAGAAACAAGAACATACGTTTATTTATTTAATAGGGGAGATCTGAGTTATGAGGCTGCAAATGAAGGAAGCCAGTCGAGCAGGTTTGGGTAACGAGAGCAAACAGGGCAGAACAAACTTATCTAGCTAACATATTTCAGTAACAAAGTGTTTCCACGCTCCTTGCATCTTTTGTAGTAGAAACTGTATTTTGAACAAAGCACCCTTTAAAGGCTACATGCTATTTTTAAAAGTTCCACTAGGTCTGATTATGTTTTCAAGTGTCATAATCCTATGAAATTAACTTTGGAAAAGCTATATGCAAATAATTCTTGATTGTTTTCAACCTCCACTGAAACTAATCAATATAGTATCTCTGCAGAATTATACTGAACTTCATAAAATCTACAAATAAAATACTGCCTTGTAACTCAATACTATAAAGAAATAAGAGCTACCAAAAGTGCCTGCTTTTAACATGCTATCAAACTGTCTCAATAGACCTTAATGTAAGTACTTTCCCTGCCACCTATAACATAGGGGAAAAAATGAAGAACTGAATCATACAGCTTATGTAGTTTGGGGGAAAACCATGAACGGTGGCCTATGGTAGAATTCAGGTCTACAAACACATAAAATGATTGTTCTAGCACTAGCTCACTTGACTATTCAATGAAACTTGTATTCAAGTGGGGAGAAAAATTAGCGTTTCCTTTCATTCAATTTTGCTTTTGTAAGGCATACACTAAACTTCTTGCAATGTACTAGGTGTACCAGTTGGCACAAAGATAAGTTTAAAACTTCCTTTCTCAAGAACTGTTTGAGAGTTCCAGTGACAAAATGTTAAATCTTTAATTAGAAACTAAAACAAAAAATCTATCTGTGTATCTGGATGCATAATGTTAATGATACTATATTCTAAAATTATATTCCTTCTGCTCAAATGAAAGTCCAAAGATGATGGATGTTTTGTTTTATTATAAGAGCAGGATTTCTTCTGTGAGCTGTAACTAAAGTCGAAACAAAGCTTTTGTTGGAGAAATGCTCATGTTCTGTCCAATTGTAACTAATATTTTAATAGCTCCAAGACAAACTTTTACAAGGCACCTGAATACAGATATTTAAAACAAGAAAGAAAAAATACGCACGTTACTTATATTAATTTATAAGTTGCTTCTTGTTTTTGAGGCTGAAGTGTGTATTAAGTGTATAGCATCACTGTATACTTTTTGAGTGACTACATCCAACACTCAGAAATGCAATAAAAAGATCAAAATATACTTTGTGATGATAAATTGCTTGCTGTTTACCCAATGAGATACCTGGAATGGAAGAAAATGAGCAACATTGTCTGGCACTATTTTATTCCAACCCTTGGCAATAAAATGAGAAGCTATAAAAGGAACCTTTGTCACCAACAGCCCCCTGATTGTGGGGAGGGGGAAAGGGATTTTGTTGGGTTTTTTTACTAGATTACAATTTTATGCAATTTATGATGGTATTCACATCATGTGGTTTTATAGAGGAATATTCTTGTCTGAGTAGGACTACTAACAATTCCACAGGACTATATATGAGAAACTGAGGATCTCAGTCCAATGTCTTACTATTGTTACGTAGTATTGGTTATGTTAATAAGGTGACTAAAATCTACCCCATGATAAGAAAGTACAGAACCAGACTTAAAATCTCTAACAAAAATAACATAGAAGACATTACCTCTAGCTGCTTAATGGCAAAAGGAGAACCATCTTGCTTTAATTTTTTAACAATTTCTTCCATACTCTTTGCTGAAAAAAGACTAGGAAAAAAAAAAAAGACGCTAATAAATGGATGAACTACTTCAGCCTTTCTCTTCCCTATGAAGTGCTAGTAACACAGAAATTGGAAACGGAGCATAACCAGCTGATTTGGCTATTCTTAGCAATGTGTTCCCTGTTGTTCAGTTTTAAATAATTCAATTGACAGTCCTCTTCCTTTACAAATCTTTAGCATTTCAATAAACCTCACTTAGAAATTCTGATATTTATCCAGCAACTTTAATTACTACCATCAATCCAATCTGTATTTTTATAACACATCAAATCTTTAGCCATCAGCTCTATTCTACTAGTTTGGTGTTAACATCTTTAATCTCTAAAATTAGTTACTGCCATCCTTCTTCAAGAGTTTTAGCTGATGCTTATCACTCTCACTTTTTTCTCCTTCCCCTTCTGATTGATACATAGAAGTTCCAAATAATCATAGAAATGGCCTTATACGAGTGACTATAAATGCGCTATGTAACATTTCCTGTCCAACTGAACAATTACTCTCACAAATTTCCATCGAATTTCTATAGAAAATTTTGATGTGCCATAGTTGCTTAATATAATGGTGTATGAATCAGGAAAATATGCTCAAGTATTTAATATACTGACAAGTGAAATACTTAATGAGCTTCAGATAAAGCTCCCTAAAGACAAAAAAGTTTAAATTACTAACTTGAATGTCATTTCTATCACCTTATCTGTGGAACACAGATAACATGAAGTTGAATCCAGTAACAGTATCAATCCAAAAGAATAAAAAAGAAGAAAGATTGCTGAATACCTGTTAATCTTCTCCATATGTTCATCAAGTACAAACTTCTTTTCTTCATCAACTTTGCTCTATTTAAAAAGCAAATACCTATTTTACTTGGTTACTTTAGACTGAAAACCTTATCAGTACTGAAAAAGTTCTATGATGTGTTACAGAAATATCATAAACTAACTTAATATTCATAAGACACTGACATTTTAAATGAATTACAATTTTGCAATGTGTATAAATGAACTTTTCACTTTATCTTGTGAATGTCAAAGATGTCACTTCATAATGCAGTGCTTTCTCTGAGCTACTATGTATGTATATTTGACTGGGTGGTTATCTTGTACACAAGTAATCTTGATTATTCTATCCATACATTTCTATCAAATACACTAAAAAAGCCATTGTAGATAAATCTACTAAAAAAACTAAGAATGTTAGAAAAAAGTTTGATTTTCTTAAAAAATGTACAGACATGTATATATGTATTTAAAAAAAAATAGAAAAAAAAAGAGCATTTATCTTCCTTATCTTTTCTCTGTCGTTTTACAAAATTTTCTTTAGACAACTAAAGAGTGTGAAAGATCTGTTGGCCTTATGTGGAAAGGCTGTCAAATGTTTCAGATCTTCTGGCATTAAGGGGTTTAGGACATAAGCAGATGTTTCAGTAACAGCAGCTGAAGCTGAGGAAGGTTCCCTGTCACGTCAGCTCTGATAACTAGAAATACACAGCTTCCTTTTCCATTAAACGTCATCTTGTAAAGCAGTATACTGCAACATACAATCACTCCTATTTCATAGCTTTCTATTTTGTCAAGATAATCAGTACTACTATATAAATCAGCTTATCACATTTATTTTTCTAATTAATCTTTATGTATGAACTTAGTAATTCCAAAACAGAAACAAGAGTAGACACCTCTCATTTTAAAGGCAAACTGGGGAGTAATACTCAGATTGACTGAGTACACTGAATCCTCATTTGACTCCAGAAGTTTCCTTTCTTTTGAAATAAATGTACAATGCATATCAAAACAGCTAAAATAGCCACCGAATAAACTGATTGTAAACCCAAAGCCTTTAATTTTCATGCCCATTGTTACATAGGGATAATACAAATACTAATTATGTATGATTATCAATAAAGTTACATTCACCTCCAAAAGGACAACAGAGGACTATGGCTTTGTCCACTGAGAAAACAGCACCTTCCTTGCCCTGAAAACATTGCTTTAAGCCCCCAGATGCTTCCCCTACAGCATATAATGGTGGTGTTGGGTTGACGGTTGGACTTGATGATCTTAAAGGTCTTTTCCAACCGTAATAATTCTGTGATATCTGCACTCTGCTAATACTTATCCTATTGATAACTGCTGTGCTTATTCACAATCTTTCAATTATCTCAAGGTTACAAACACATAAAATATTTGCGAAACTGAAGGAACAACTTGAGCCCTTAAATTCAGACTTCAAATCTGGACTGCAGATGGTCTGCATCAAAATAATACTAAAATGTACATCAAATGCATCAAGCTAGCAAATTATTTCTTCAGGTCAATAAAGAGAAAGTTTCTGGGATGGAAACATAACATCCACTTCCAAGTGAGCAGCATAGCATTTAATAACTGGCACTATAACTTCTGCAGCCTGTGGACTAGGCTGTCATTTGTGTTTGTCAGAATCCCTGAATTTCAGGCTAACTCCCAGATTGCAGTTGCCATCACGTACACCTCCCAGTCTGCTAGTGGCTATCTATTTTGCCTTCTGCAAAGCGTGCTAGAAATCCAAGAATAACAGGAAAAATTTAGCAGCAATATATTCTCTGCATCATCATGCTACCGGCTGGAAACTTACACACACACATAGAAAGAGAGCGAGCTGATCACAATAGGAATTTGGAGGGTGTCCAAAATGAATAAAAAGTGAAGAAAGACTTTTAAATTTTAATTTTGACCACTGTAGGCATTAGTGCTACAAATTAGTACTTTATAGAGTGCAAAGAGTTTGGAAACCTATTATTTTTTAACCATAAAACAAATGATCAGTAGCATGGATAAAAAACCAGTTTGTATTTACATATATTTAACAATATGCTTGATTTCATAATAACTGCTTGATTTCAGTAACTGATCAGGTTACCTTCACATGGTAAGAGTTCAGTAAGTCTGCAATATTTTCTGTTGAAGGAGATTTCAGTGCTATCAGGTCTTTCTCTAAGGCAGGTAGCTATTAAAAAATAAGATTTTAATTAAAAGTAAGTAAAACAAAATGTACTACTTGGATTATTACTGCTATGGTAATAGTACTGTATATAGTATGTGTGTGTGTGTATATATATATATATATATATATAAACAGACACCCATGCCCCCAAACTTTCGGACAGATCTTAGAGGTACCAAGAAAACAATACAGGGAGCCCGAGTTCACTTTTCAGTGTTGAACCATCTGGATTTAATTATGTCTGCAGTGATCAGCAAAGAATGCTGCAGAGTTCTTTGAGAGAGCAGAGCCCCGATGCAGGTAAAGCCAGCCTACAACAGTCTGAAAGAGCAGGAGCCTGGTAACCATGCTCTGCTCAAAATAGTATCTAACCAGCTCCACAATGACACTCATGGGTCTTTCCGCAGAGAAGCAAGTCATTGTTTCTCCTTCACTTATGTCCATCCAGGTTACTGGGACTTTATGACTCTGACTATCAAATACACTAATTTTTACACTTTCTTACAGCCGCTGTAAGAAACAAATAGGATATCTGTTAAAGACACTGATAAAGAACACATTAATGGGGTGTCACCTAGATTAAAAACTTTGCAGCTGTATAAATAATGTCTAATTTCAGGCACTGTTGTTTAAATTGTACAATTTTTCAAGCAACTTCAGTTATGCTCAGTAAATCATGCCCTTCAACAGTAGAATCATCAAAACAGCAACATTTGCTCCCTCTTCCAAGCAAAGCTGTCACTAGTTGGCAAGTGTTATAACAACAGCTTGAGAGTATCTTAGGATTCCTGTTCACAGTGCACAGCCAGCTAATATAATCGCGCTGCTGCATACACTCAAGTTGGTAAGAGTCTATTGCTGTGCTACACAACTCACAACTTGTCACTAGGGTTGTAGGCTGTGCCCTTGCTAGCACTGGTTAGCAGCTTACCTTTTCGGATTCTACAAAATGTGTAGCAATGCCAGCTTTTAGTACATCTCTTCCTTTCAGTCTAAATCCTGTTAGTGCAAGGTAATAGCCAATCTTCCCCGATAGTCTTGGCAAGAAGTATCCTCCACCTACATCAGGAAAAAGGCCTGTAATAAACAAAACAAAGTTAAAAAAAAAAGTGAAGGGAGAAAATCTTGTCCTAATCATGCATGTAACTTAGTAGCTATTTCTTCTTGTCTCACTTTCATCTCCCTGACTTCGGCATGGCTCTCTTGCCCATGTTTCTCCTTGACTTCGTTTAACATTTCTCTGTCATCACAACGCTTCCTAAAATCAAACTCTTGAACTCCTTCCAAACTATATCTTTTCCACTGGCACATAATTTACAAATATATACCAGGCAATAGTATTCATTTTATTTGCCAACAACTTGAGACGTTTTTAGATGCCTGAGGAATAAAGCATGCTCTCAGCAAAGAAGTGACACAGAGAATTGTGAAATAATTTGTGCAAACTCAAACTGGATGCTGCTTTTTCTCTGAGATCTTTTATTATGATAAAATATCAAGCAATGATTAGGTGCCTCTTGCACAGCTAAGTTTGAAATTTGGAGGCTAAGAATTCATTACTAGATCAACAATATTGCCAAGGTCTTCCTGAAGGTGGAGGCATAAGATGCTGACCTAATACCTGGATCTTTGACAGGACTATGACTAACCTGTGATTTAAAAAAAATTATAAAACTTTCCAGTTTAGTGACTGTCTTACATTTACATCTTTTAAATCTACAGAGTAATTTTTAAAAATTCAAAGCTGTGAATAAAATTTAAAATACTTTAAAAAGTTATAACTGAAAAATATAACTACTTTGAAAAAAGCTTACATATTTAAAATCATCACTTTGTCAGTATCTGCCGCATTCTTTTGTATACATTAATCACCTACAAAATAAATTCAAACACTCTTTGTAACTTTTAACATTCTTAAACTTAAGAAAACTTAAGCTTAGCTGTATCAGTCTCAAAAATTGAAAGGGGAAGCAGCAGTGTCCAGTTACTACTTTGAAATAATCACCAATGGTGCATTCATGAAACTGAAGGTCTTTTGAAGAAATTAAAGGTGTGGTAGTGTTTTCACTTTGAGAGAATAAATGGAACATGAAAATAAATTAAAAAGAAAACAAATGAGCAATAAGAAACTCAGAAAACTTGCCAAAGCAGAGGTATGAACTGGAAAGATTAAGACGTACATAAAGAGTTTAAATGGGGTGCTTGATAGAAGGTGGTAATTTTTCACTTGCAATAATTGCTTTCAGTCACAAAGGAGTCAATGTATGTATTATAGAAAGACACTATTACAAGTATTTTAAGACGTGGGACATTAGTGGTCCCTGAATATTCCTCCCCCTTAGGTAGAATCAAGGGCAGCTTCTCTTCAGTGTTTTCCTCTTCTCAATAATCTTTAAAGTTCATCACTGCCTTATGTTCTCACTCATCTCTCAGCTTCTCTTCTGGTTCCCTCTTGGTCCTCCTGTAGTTCTGCTGCCTCTAATGCATCACAAAGTTGTTTTTAGGAGGCACTTCCTATCAGTTATAGTTGCAGGATTCTATTCCCACTCCCACTGATGCCTGTGGGATTAAAGTAGATATCAGGAAAAATTTCTCTACTGAGAGAGTGGTCAAGCATTGGAACAGGCTGCAAAGGGAGGTGGTGGAGTCACCATCACTGGAAGTGTTCAAAAAACGTGTAGATGTGGCCCTTCAGGATATGGTCTAGCGGGCATGGTGGTGTTGGGATGATGGTTGGACTTGATGATCTTAAAGGTCTTTTCCAACCTTAATGATTCTGTGATTCTGCATTGCTATTAACTGACTTATGCCTCATCCCAAAGGCTATGGAGACATAGAGCTCTTCTCCTAAAATGCTCAACATCTTTTTGGCAACCCTTTAAAAGCCCTAAGCTGTATTAACCCCAATTCATCACTTACTTACCTTCTTTTTCATCTGTACTTACATTCTGAATAGTCTACTCTGCATTTTACCTTCTCAGTTTGAGCCTTCGTATCTATGCCAAGCCTGTCATTTAGTTTTACGTTTCTATGCATCTGTCTCCCTTTGGATATTCTACTACTGAAATAAAACCCCTCATTTCAAAATGAAACTTATCTTACAAATGCCCTCCAAAGCAAAAAGGCAATTACATTATTCCCCCATCCACCAGGACTGCAATAGCCACAACCTTTTCCTCTTTGCTGTAATTAAAATACTGATGCTGAAGTACTATTCCCCTCGTGTTCCAGTAAGTTTCCATAGTGAAAGCCATCTTCCTATATGGATCTACAGGGCCCTTCCACATGGCCATACACAGGGAAATTAGTTCTAAATAAACTGAAGTTGATTAGCTTAAGTTGCTTTAGAGGCAAATAAAACTAAATTTCTTTAATTATTAAGGAATTTACAAACAGGATTAGTGAAGGTGTAATTAATCCACTTTAAACTTACTTGGTTGGATAAATGTAGTCTGCTATAGCTTCTACTGTATCCTTTTCAAGGTCCCTGTCTTCCTTTCTTCTTGTAACTTTACTCCTCTTGTCCCTGTTCTATATATTCCTCTTAATTCTCTCAATAATGCTTCTCATATGTTTCTGCTTGCTACTGGGATTCTCTTAACATATTCCATAAATACTTTATTTTTTTTTTCCTTTTAGTACTATTTACAAATTATTTCTCAAATCCCTACTTAAATAAGAGACGAATTGAATGTCTGCTGGGCTGACCAGGCTAAACGCCTATGCCTGTAACGCTGACTTGCAGTCTGTGCTCCGAGACAGATGCAACACACTTCACTGTAGTCCCAATTCTGAAACTCTGCAGTTGCCAAGCATAAGATAAAGGTAGCACTACTACATTCCTACCTTATCTTGCAGAGGTGGTTGGAGATTTATTAGTAAATGACTTACAGAAAGCTAAAAACTTAGAGGGATATACAAGTAAGCATCCACTATTATTACAGCATCACCTTAAAGCCCACCTCTTACAATATAATTTCGCCTTTTGTTCTTCTCACCAGTTTTGTCCACACCCTCCTATGTGTAAGCTGCTTTCCAGTGCTTTATCCTATCTATGTCCGTTTCAAACTCCTACAATCTAGAACTGCCTTTTATTTCTATTTGCAAAGTGGCATATCTGTCTATTTCCTTTTGTTTATAGTGGTGTATAACTGCAGAATAATTGTGTGAAAATGTAGCAGCTGAATGTTTTCATCTCACAGAAAAGGTGTCACGCATACTGAAATAAGTGAACATATGAAAAAAATCAATTAATACAATATCTAGACAGGTAGACATTTTAAACATACACCACAGATTAAAAGAGCTAAGCCCTTAAATCCAAACAGATTTCAGTGGTTTTACTTTTAAATGATCCTAAAAGGGTTTTAATTACTTTCTTCCCTAAACAAGTTCTAAGCTTTTTCTTCACATGTCTTCACAGTCTATTTTTGTTTAACACAATAAATTAAGTAAATTATTTTTGTTAATATAAGACTACTCATATCTTTACCTTTGAAGAAGAAAGCAAAAGTATCTTTACTATTAGAATAATTTTATATGCCAAAGAACCTCTCTGTTTAGTTTTTTTAAAAAATAATTGTTTCCTTCAAATGATTTTCTTGTACAACAACTGATCATGCACTTCAGCAGTTTAGCAAATTCACATGGTATTAATGCTTGAGCTATTTAGTTTACTAAGGTTTCCTTCAGCAGAGAAAAATATCTGGAGGGCTGTAATAGTTTTTGTTTTTCTCATACCAAACTTATTTGTTCAGAAAAATTACATGACATTTATCAGCTAGCAGAAATTGCTCAAATTTTTTTTTTTTCAGGAGTTAAAATAATAATGAGCTTGCTTATATTTGGGGGGGGTTATGTTTTATTTGACTTGACACTCACAGCTCATTTAATATCTTAAGAATTTCAGAATAAGTCTTGTGACATGTTTCACACAGGCTGGATAGCAATAAACAATAGATAATATGTGTAAGACACCCTTTGAAAACATGAAAAATGCTAGACCTTTTATGCATTACTAACGGGTCACTACAAAAATCCTATCATTAGCTAAGCGTGCATTTTAGCTTCAATTGTAATGACATTATTGTACTTAAAATATTCTCAACAAAAGCAGAATATTATAACTTCTATTCTGTTTTCAGAACTGAGTCCTGGTTTGGTTTTTTTACGTTTTTTCTTAGTTTTAACATTACATAACTGTTTGGAAATTCTTTTAAGGAAACTATGGTCACTACTCCTTACAACCAATTCTTTGAGGTGAAACAAAGATTGAACTTAATAGCACCATGTCCTGTGCCTTTTAAGCTGTTTAACCACCGGGTTAAACAGGTTCTCTGTTCTGAACAAATGTGTTCAACAGGGCCACATGTTACAGACTAGCCTCATTCTTCTGCTTGAGGACATAAAGATAAGAACAATTGCAATCATCCTTCAGCTGCCGTGCTTTGGAAAGGTGTGGAAACTAGAAATCTTGCATGACAGAAATGCAGGATAGGTTTTAGGTGGTTTTGAGCACTCTTCATAAACATTGTTGATAACCATGGAGAAGGGACTTGGACATTGATGAAAGCATTAGTGGAGTATATATGCCAGACAATAATAGGTTCAATGTGGATACCCTGTTGATGCCAGGACTGTCTTGAAAGGAAGCATGAATGATTTCACAAGAGGGTTCACTTTAATCTGACTGACTTTTCTTGAGCCATACTACCATCTTCATATAGCTCTGAGACGCAGCACCATTTTCTTTTGTACATCTCAGAGTTGACAAAGAACCTGCAGGATCACACATTAGAAAACACAAGGTACATGTTGCTATTTAAAAAAAAAAAAAAAGATGACGACACTCTGATCTTGCCTGCACACAATCTGTACGCAACTGTAATGGGTCTACAATAATAATCTATACAAAAAGCTGGAATTTCAACATCTGTCTCATTAACACTGCAGATCAGCTTGCAGTACAGCCAGTTTGACTCATACTGAGTTCGAAACGTAAAGTTGACATACTTGCACTAGGATCTTCAGACTTTATCGGTCTACATCTGTAGCACAGACTTAGTTCCTCAGATCTACTTCCATTTTTAAAAAATTGTATCCTGACAGTCTTTGTGTCATTCTAGATAGTAAACCCCTGGTTAAGAACCTCAATGATTAACCTCCCAGAATACAGATAAGCTTCTATTAATTTAATAGAAAATACTTCCATATATGGTCATCTCCAATTCCTTTCTAAAATTCCTTCATTACTGCCAATGCTTTCAGACAAAGACATTTCATCCTGATTACACAGCCAGTGACTCCTTAAACACATCAACATGTGATAATCTGTTAAAATACTTACCTATTGCTGTTTCTGGCATTGCGAAAAGTGTCTTTTCTGTGGCAACTCGGAAATGTCCATGGACTGAGAGACCAACTCCCTATACATGGAGCACAAGCAAAGGACACAGTTATAAAATTACTGGTAACAATAATCATAACCATAACCCTTTGTAACACACCTCTTGCTTTGCTCTACAATTAAATAATATTAGATTTACCATGCATACCTCAACAAAATATTAAAAGGTCTTTTAGAGTTCAAACACTAATAAAGCATCATATTACTTTTATGATTTGGCTGAAATAGCATTCTATGCCTTAAAAGGTTGATGAGTCACACGGAGATTAACTTCAAAAACCCATGAGTGACAGCAACAGAAATAAGGAACCCCATTTTCTCCATTAGACTACTAAGGGAGTTGAAATCCTCTTGCTAACGTTACCCCATCTACAATTTTTGCACATGCTTCAAACCACCAATAAAAAAGCCACCAATACTTTTGGAATATACATGAATTTCACAAAGTTGCAATTATAATACTCTTAAAAGAAATAAAATTAACTATTCTTATAATGTGATAATTACCTACTTTATCAATGCAGAAGTATTTTAAGCAGGAAAAGCCTTCAGCATTATTGATTAAAATTCAAAGTATGTAACTAGAAAGCCACTTTAACCTGGGGACTTTTGTTCTCCAAGTCAGAAACAGAATTCAAATTTGTAAGTATCTAGCCCTCTTCTCTACCAGTGCTTCCTGGTGAGGCACTTCCTTCAAGAGCAGAAGAGCTCCTGGTGTTGTCTATCACAGATTTTCTGATTTAGGGAGTAAGCAGCAGCAAGGCCCAATAAAAATATGAATTTTGAGATCACACAAAATTAATTTAATTTAGATAAATGTTCAAGAGGCAAACTGACAAATTTAAAGAAAAATGGTTATCTGACAACGTTGCTATTATTTAGCTATAATATTTGAGATAACCCAAGAATATTTGGATTACTGGGCACAACCGCAACATATGAGTAAAGGAGTCTCACTTCTCAAAGCTTATCTACATGGTATGTGTCAATAGAAATGTGTGTTAGATCCCACCTGGAGACAAAATTCCCTACTGAATATTTCACAAGGAGTTTCTTCATACAAGTATTTTCTTCCTCTTCCTTTCTTCTCCCTCTCTCTTCCTTCTTACTATTTCAGCTTACTTCCTTTCCTCACTGTTAAATTTCCCTTTGCTTAGTCCTTCTATCCATCCAATTTTTCTATCAAAACTAAGATACCTTAAATATCATTGGCCAAAAGAAATGAGTGTCTAACAAAAATATAATAGATTTTTAAGTAACGTTTCTAATTGTTTAGACATAGAATAACGGCACTTTACCCAACTAAGGCAAACGTCTTCACAGCATTTTATACTTTCCATCAAAACCAGTGGGATTAATTGGGTGATACTTGCTTGGACCAGCATTATATATTTGATAGGCTTTTAAGGAGACAGTAGAACATAGTAGAATATCTTTTCATGTCGCTTATCTATAGAGAGCTTTGGGTGGGTTTTACATTAAAATTTTAAAAAGTTATCTCAATTTAATAAAAATTACATCCACTTCCTCACACCATTCTTCATGTACTCTTCCCTGGCCTCTCTTACAATTTTGCCCAGCAGGAAATTAATTGTCACTGCTTATTCCATTAGGGTGATACATGACTAAATTTGAAAATATCTTCAAGTTTTTTCTGTAGAATGAGTATTTGCCAGTCTCGGTTTTTAATATAGATGTATGAAGTTTTTACGATTCCAGTCTAATTTCCTGAGAAATGGACACTTAAACTAATTGGTTATCATGCCTGATTTTATATCCAGAGACTAAACCACATCTATGCATACGAAGTACCGCTTTGCAAGGAGGCAAGTGGGATTTGAGCAAATACCTGAATCTTATTTGCATAGGGTACAATCCTATCGCTCATCCTTTATCTGTCCTTCAGCCCTTTCACTTGAGGACTCGGCAGAGGCTGTAGATCTCATCCGAGCAGCAGCAAGGGCAATGGCCCTGTATTTTGTTCTCTTGCAAATGTAAAGCTACATATAAAGCTACATTCACTCCTGAAACAGCTCTAGAACTCTTAAATGAAATGGAAATGTGACTTCATCACTTCCAACTTTTTTTTATATCATAACAGCATATTTTCACTGCATTTGGTAAAGCCTGCTGTTATTTTTACGTATGTTCAGCAATAATGATGATCTTTTTATAAAGATAATGAAATTTGAAAAAAATCATGCCCATTTTGCTCTTTCTAATGCTTAAATTAATTTTTTTTAATCCCATATCTAAGAATACAAATATTATCTATCATAAAGCGCTTTTTTTTAGCTTATTTTCTACACAATCAGAAGTTTGTATAAGGACTCAAATTTTCAGCTTGAGTATTAAGTAACAAAGACCAGAATGTGAACTCCATGAAAATAGCTTCTCTTCCAAGCTTATTTTTTTTATAGTGATAAAAATAACTGTAGAGTTTTCATAATAAAAGCTGAAAGAGGTAATCTTCTTTTGAGAGAAGTAATTAAATCAGATTTCACTTTCTTCAGTGCTTAAGCCATAATTGGATTTGTTTGCTAGATAGCCTTCAAGTTTTATAGTATAGATAAGAGCTTAATTTCTGATGTATATTTAAAAGACTAAAACTGTATTTTCTTCTTATCCATTATAAAGAAAACGGTGCAAATATGTCCTTACTTCTTTGAAGATAAAATTACAAGAGAAAAATGAGTTAATACTTTGAGGGTACAAACCCCAGCAATTTATTAAACTGGTGATCATATGTTTTCGTATGTTTATTTGCAATTTCCCAAATGGTTATTTTAATGCATTCACTGCATGTGTTTAACTTTCTTCATCTAATACAGAGGACAGATGCTTATTAGTTTAATAGTATCCTGTGTAAAGAACAAACTCTTCCCAGTCAGAAGTCTAAATGCATTCCTCCTCCATTTCTGGATTTTGTAGTATTTTTATTTTTTTTAAATTTAACTGTAATTTTACCCAGCTAGAGTCCCACCTAAGGAGGCCCTTCCCACTATCGAAATATCTGAAATTGGGCTGCATTCACTTCACCAAATAGTCCCAGCATTTATACATACAAGACTTGATGCTGTATCTTTACTAAAATACACTATGTCCTGCACTGTCAGAGTCCTACCTTTCATGATCCTAAGACATATACTAAATCTAATGTCTTCCTTCAGACTTTTCCAAGGTAATCAATTTCTATGGTAAATCAGGCTTGTTTATTAATCCAGATAGTTTATCTTAATACTGGAATGAAACTTTTTTTTTCCACTGACAGCTGAATGTTTGAATTTTGTAAAATACTTAAAGAATGAAGCTAGAAGTTAAGGAGTTAAGAAATTAACAAGAAGTCAATTTAAACAATCTTTCTGTAGGGTTTATATATGAATTAATCAAAAACAGGTAAGAGCAGAAATGGTGGTCTGACCATGTATTACTGAAGATAGATTGGCTAAGAATGTGTTTGGTTACAAATTACAGATTTACTACTACATGGATATTAAGACATTAATTTTAAAAACTGTGTTACAACTCCACTATTAGACTCAGTGCACCTCAAGGAGGCACATAATATTATAGGCAGTTCTGACTGCATTTCTCAACAAGCTTCTGAAAAAGCCAGTAGTGTATCTGAATTTTGCTTCCCACACACATGATTTCATACTCAATGCCATATTTCAGAAGTCATTACGTGACTGTATACCTAAAATTTATTGTTGCTTTCCATTTTTTTTTCTCATGACAAACACAAAACCTTATTAAAACTATTTTTCTAATGAAAAACAAGGTGCAAATTAGTGATAAATGGAGAAATGGAATACCGCTATTATTAATCTTAAAAGTTAAGTTGTAGCCAGAAGGCTTTATTATCTTAAATTGAGAATGACCCATATTAGTAAATTAGAGAATTCATCACACCTAGGAAAGTTATTAAGAAATTGAGGGCCACCGCAACAGAGAACCATACAGAGCAAAATAAATATGCCCTTCCTGAATGACATACGTAAACATCTGTTCACATACAGAAAAGTAGGTCTGTGTCACAGCAAAACTATAAATCACACTTGTCTATTTACCAGATAACGTAACTCAGACTGTAAAGGAATCACTGCCTAGGAAAGCGTAAGCGACAGAATAAAAGAAATACAAACAGAAAAAGCCTTCAGGAATGTTGCTTATATCATCTTCACTAGGCTGATTAAAGAATTGTTAGCTGTTCAAGCAAATAATTTTATGAAAATACCAATATTAATATTGTCTGCAGTGAAAGTCCTGTTGTGACAGTTCACATCCAATGATTACACTAATTTTTAACTGCATGAGAATACAGTCCCCTGGTAGGGCTAGACCACAAAAGAAATGTGGCAAGCAACAAACAAAGTGAGCATAATACAACAAAGGGCAAATATATCTGAATACAGATGTGCAAAAATGGCCAAGGTGCAGCAAAAATGTTTTCAAAAGCATTAGTTGGCAAAGTGAGTGAGTGGAATTGATTCAGGAAGCAGCAGGATCTTAAAGCTATGCTAGATCAAAACCCACTGATGTAAGAGCATTACCCCTGCATCCAGACACAGCAAATCTTAAAACTGAATCAAAATTAATCTTTATTTGTCACTAATGTTATGGACCACTCCAAAGAGTATAATCCATTTTTATCTGTAGATACTAACAGACAAGATGACTTAGTGAACCGGAGCAATCCAGCATAACAGATCAGTCTGGACTAAGAATATCATTTTCTTTGGTTGATGACACATAAATCAACTCTATATAAGTATTTAAAAAATGTCATTAAAAAACAGTGCTTTCTGTGAACTTCTCAATCATTTAGTATGGTATTTTAAAACATAAAATATTAATCTAATAGAATTTAAATATAAAATAATAATTTTCACATACTGATTATGTATTAGAGATTCTCAGTTCAAATTCCTACAGACATACAGAAGGACAATGAGCTGACTGGAGATAGATGATCTGTAATAATATCTGATGTTTCAGTGTTGTTCTCCTGATGCCCGATTATTTAAACAAATTTGATCCAATTACATTAATAGTAATCATTTAGTTCTTCTTACAGTAAAACTTGGAAAAAAAAATACATAGGCCATTTGTGCACCCATGCTGCTACAATGAGTGTCTCTTCCCAACAGAATTTTGATTGAATTTTTAAAAGCCCTGTTTCTACTACCAGCCAAAACTTACCAACGATGTCAAACAGTTTTTATTAGGGTAGTTATCTGCAATAGCCATATTTTTTCCCCTGCATACTAGTGTTGCCATCCCACCTGGCAGAAGCTGCAGTGGCAGTTAAACACATGCCTCCGCAGCAGGGATTGAGTGCCTGCAGCTTTATGTCCTCCCTTTCCATGTGTGTTGGCTCCTCCAAGGCAAAAAGCAGCAGGTTGAACAGTTTGGTCTCATGGTCTAGTCTGGCCTACAGACACTGCAGCTCAACAACCATGATGCAAACATAAAAACTTCTACCAAGAATTCCTTCTGATTACTCAGAATTTTCTGATATAACTTATTTCCAGAATTAAGAATGTTTTCCTTGCTTCTTTTTCACTACTGTATATTACTTTCTAAGACTTACATTTAGTAAGCCTACATAACTTCCTGGCATCAACAGTCAGCTATGTGTGTTTAAAAAATACTCTTTCATGTCAGAGGAAGCAGAACTTATTATGGACACAAGACTTCTGCTGCAACAGAAAGAAAAGAGAAGGTGTAAGAAGACTTAGATCTGAAAACCCTATAGCAAAATTAATTAATTACTAGCAAGTGAAACTTTTTCTAGGGTTAAATTTGAAAGCATTCTTTTTTCTCCAATGTTGTTCACAGTGTTTCCCTATACATAACTGGCAATGTATGTTCAGAAAAAGATAGTGTAGTTTTTTATTATTTCTAAAATTCTGGAAGACAGGCTCTGTCCCTTTGTCCGTCTATATCACTTTAAAATGTAGCTACTGCAAGAAATCTGTATGTCCAACTCACCACATCTTAATGTCTGCAGGGAGGGCTGGCAAGTGGGAGGGAACCCATTTCAGCAACTTGTATCCATGCATAACTAAGCTTTTAGGTTTTATCTTAAAGCTGAAGAAACACTTCTTGGTCTTCAAGACAGGCACACGCAACAGAACATTATTTAAACAGAAGCACAGTTCTCTGGGATGACAAGAGTGAATTGAGGGGATTTTGTAACCATGTTTTGTTTCTCAGGAAAAATATTAAAACTAATTCAAGGAGAAAGCATTCCAATTCTTCCGGAAATAAGAAAAATTAGCAGAA
Source organism: Phaethon lepturus (assembly GCF_000687285.1). NCBI lineage: Eukaryota > Metazoa > Chordata > Aves > Phaethontiformes > Phaethontidae > Phaethon > Phaethon lepturus. The sequence continues at coordinate 17,377 of NW_010549958.1, read as the reverse complement.
ATATGAAAGGATGGAGAAGCAGGCAAAGATAATTCTCTTCAGAACTTTTCTTCCTTGATCTATAATAAAGTGAAGGAAAGGGAAATAATGAGATAACTCTCAATATGAGACTAGGCATCCACATGAAGGCATAAAATTAGAGAAAAATAGTGGAACTTCTAGGAAGAAAGAGTCTGCTGTTAAATGGAAAGAACAAATCTCGGCAGAAGCCTGCAAAAATCTCTGCAATGACAATCAACAGTGCAGGGGTAGGAAAGCTTTCCATGAAGCCACAAATAAAACCTCCTTTAGACAGACACAGGTTCAGAAAAAAATAGTAATCTAGAAAATACAGCTTAAAACTTCAACTTTAGTCTCAAGAGTAGACAAGTGATGTTTGCTCTATGATGCGATCTATGTGTCATTACATTGCACAGGAATGCAAACACTTATTCTGTAATGCTAAAATACTAAGTGCAGTATGATTTTGTAACACCAACATTTGTACAATGTACATTCAGGAAGTCTGCCTTTCTTTTCTGGGTGTAAAATAGTGGCATCCATTCCTTTTCATAGTGTACACTGGACAGGACTCTGAGCAACCTGGTCTAGTTGCAGATGTCCCTGCTCACTGCAGGGGGGTTGGACTAGATGGCCTTAAAAGGTCCCTTCCAACCCAAACGATTCTATGAGTCTATGATTAAACAACTCAGTCATTGTAGAGTTGGGAGCAAGGAGGGGAGAGGAGTTTTACTTACTGCACCACTACTGACCCATAATTTAAAATACTTCTTTTCAAGACAGTGCTTTATGATAAGCACCTTGGGGAGCAACATCACATGCAAATCATTGAACATTCAGTGGTTATTTTTTGTTGATGTCAAGAGCTGCTGCTATTATAGTCCGATTAGCTACAAAATGACGGGCAGCATTTGTCCCTAGGATCATATGCAGGAGCTTAGCAGGCAGACCAACGTGCCAGATGGTAAATATAGTGTAATAGCAGCAAAGAGCGAATCCTGTCTTAGTAGTGCCTCAGCATTGTTTTCAGCATCCTATATTACAAAAGCTAAGTGGTACACAAGTCAATCTCACAAAGATTTATTTCAAAGTGCAACAAATAACTACTTGCAAAATCTGTATTCTATTTTACAGTAAAAGCTGCCTTCAGCTTTGAAGCATTGGCCACAAAACGGGCCACAAGCTTCTATATGGTACACATACATGAGTTTCCAGAGAGAGGGGGAAGAGGAAGAGAAAGAACTGGAAAGCATCCTATCTAGGTTTAGTATTAGACAATTACTTTCACTTCAGGGAAGATTTTAGAGCATAAATTAGAACAAACCCAAAGATGTTCAAGTTTGAGAGCATGGAGACTGACAAGAGGCATGACATATTTATAAAAAGATAAAAAAAAGAAGAATCAAGAGAAGTCCCAAGAAGCACTGACATTTCTAAGTTCCAGTTTCCTAGTTGTAAAAAAAAAAAAGGGGAATAATGTCCATTACAGCATAGAAGTGCTGTGCTATGTAAAATAATTTTTCATAAACTTTTATATGCTGCAGTTAGTCACCCAAAGTGCATGATATGTATATTAATAACTAATAAGCAGAATTTCTATAGTTTGCAATAAAATTTGCACCACACATGAAACAAAAAACAAATAGCTTTTTGCTCTGTGAGCAACATCCACCGTGCACTTCATGAATGCACATTCCTCTAATGAAAAATTGTATCACAGGTGGGTAAAAAATGTGAGATTTTTCAGCTATGGTTAATTCTCATATTTCCTATTTTTTTAATATTAGTCTCAAATGCTGCTATCTACACCTCTGTATAAAAGATATATGCACACAACTTATATGAATCCTAAAAGCAAATAAATTAAAAAAAAAAAAGACATGGAAAGACATATTACAATGTAAAGGAAAAGGGGGAGCTTCCTCCCCCCCCCCGTTATATTTTGTATGCCTGAGGAATATCAGAAGATACCTAACTTAAACATTCATGTAGCAGCTGCAGTTATTGCAGCCTATCATATTTGTCTGGATTCTTTTTCTGCATATTCCCTATAAACAGCTCATATTTCAAGTGAGATCATGATGAAGTAAAGCAGTCAGTTGTCTACATTTCCCACCGTCCTCTTTAAGTCTTGAGTCACTTCAGCTAAACATATCAAAATGCCAATATTCAGTGGTTTACAAGATTTTAACTTTGGTTTTAGATGCAGGTTCACAACTTTTATTTACTTTTTATGGAAAAGAGCAGGTGACCATCAGATGTTACCTTCACTATGATTTTGTTTCACTAGTCTGCAAGAAAAGATAGACAGCAATACCAGGCAACTTGCTCAGAAGGAAAGACTCTGCATAGATGTCCATACCCACAAAAGGCACAGAGAGCGAGGGCAGACCCTTCTCTCCTACTCTTAGATCACTGGGAACTGTTTTTGCTAGTGGGCAGATTCAGGCTGTGGACCACTGAATCTTTGAGATGTTCGTTCCCTCCCCTCTTCTCCTACCTACTGCAGCAGCCCAGCTAGTTGTAACTCAGAGGCTAACTCATGAAGCTTGGAATAAAGAATTTTATTTGTGGTTTTTATCTGCAGCAGTAAGAAAGGCGTGTTTTTCCTTATGCTGCTTTGGCCCTGACTACAGAAGATCAGGCAATCAAAAAACCAAATAATTCCATTTTACAGATATGTGATTTAAATTCCACATTGATGTTCATTTTTTTAAACACATTTTGGAAGAAAACAAGGAAAAAAATGTTATTTGCAGACATATGCCAGAAATTTTACATATATATTGGTAGTGGAATGAACATTCCTAAAGAGTTACAGCCACACAATCTGAATAAAAATGGGACAACATAAGGATAGCTATTGCTCAACTCTAGCTCCTTTCTGTACTGGAATTCTATTGACTAAAATGTATAACATACAAGCTTTTTACAGCATCACTACAAATTTACTTAACAAGAAATATGAATGGAATAAGAACTGTTGACCAAACCCTGCGAAAGTGTAAGTTTAGATGTTTGTAACTATATTGGTAGAATACCTATGGTACCCCGTAGCAAGCATCTAGCAACTTTCTTCAAGAAAACATCATATTAAGTTAGCTGTTGGAAAGTGTTTGCTGTAAGTTACAGTTCTAGTCTCAGTGAACTCTCTTAAACTTGTACTGTATATCTAAGCCCTCATTTTCTTTCACAATGAAGGTCCAGATCTGTCAGAGCACTCTTATATAGGCATTATGTTACGTAAGTTAACATACAGTCATGCTAATAAATAACCAATATATTAAGTAAACAAAATAATGACGGAACATCTTCCCTTCAATAACACTTCCATTTAAGTAGTTTAGAAAAATGCAAGATGCAACTGATATTTTGAATATTGAATGGGAACTTTTTTTAGATTTTTTTTCCTATTCAAATAAGCATTAGAAAAAAATGATACAGCTTAAATCACATGCAAGCAGTGTAAAGTGGAAAAATACTCCTAAAAATACTCCTGAAAATTGACTTCACCTCTCCTTGTAAGATATTCCTTTATTTTAGGAACTGGCCTTCTTTTCACATAATTCTTCATATTTCTGTGATTGAGAATGATTTCTACTAGAAATACCGATTCCTGAAAAAAGACAACTTCATACGATACCTTTGGAGCAAAATCCTGCACAGCTTTTGGCTATTTATTCCATGCAGGAACCTCAAACAGCTAAGAAATAAAAGAATATGATTTTTTCCATACAGGACAACCATGGGAAGTAGGCCAATTCCTACTGTGACGTGCCAACATACATTTTTTGGCAGCAAACATCCCTAAACACACACAAGAGCACAAGGGATTAATTTTTTTAAAAACAATTTCCAAAACCCGCTGATTGATTTAACTACTATTTGCAGTAAACCTAATATTTTACATGTCAGGCATTTACTTTCACCTACTGAAGAACTTTGCTACCAAGAAAAATTACACATCTGATGTAAATCTCTACCAAGCCTTTCCCCATACATCTCAGAACATTATTATAAAGAGTTAACACTGGAAATATACAACGCATTACTGAACAAACTTTTATAATTATAAAACCTTTTCAGAATGTTGTGAGGTAAAATTTCACAAATATGCCAGGCTAATATTGAAACAAAACACTGCAAACTTCCTCCAGAAAATTATTAATTAAAATTTTGACCAGTCTTTATTGATTAAAGCAGAGTAAAAGCTTAAAACAGAGAAGTGTTCTACTTTTTCTGGAAAAGGGTTAAAATGTTGTCCTTCCCCAAAAGTCAAATCTTCTTAAACCCTTACTAAGACAAATGGACTTTACATGATGCAACAGAGAATAATTACAGAGGAAAGATGCAAACTTCAACTAAGCAAATTTCTGCCTTAAAGACCTACATACCAGGTCTGCAAATCTGATTTACAGGGAAAATCAGATTTCTCTAGCAATGTCAGCCTCTGGAATCTTTTGCTGAAAATGAAGTGGCACAAAAAAGAAGTAAAGCTAAATATTAGGTACTCCGTTCATTCTTCTACTGCAACATAAAAAGACACAGTAATTCCGAATCTGTAGTCCAGAAGGGAATCATAGTTAGATGCACAATAGAAGGCATATTTCTAAACAATAGAGTAGGTTCAGGAATTTGGCTGCATCTGTTTCTCTGGAACCCCTACATAACCCCCTGATTAAAATGACGTCACTCAGTAAGCAGCATTCTGAAAAAGCTTCATGTTTTGAACTGTGATGCTTCTGATGCTCCCACACACACAGAGCATAGTTTCCTCCATAAACAAACTAGGGAAACATAGCCTAGATGATATCAGGATGAAATGGAGGGCACAATCATCTGAAAGCACATTAAAAGCTACCAGCAATTTGTAATCAAACTGAGAGGGCACCCTAGCTGAGGTCATACAGAAGCCAATCATTCATGAAGTTTTATTTGATATTTTCATTATCTGCTTGGATGATGAAATAACAAGGCTTTCTATAATTTACAGATTACTTTTTAGGAAGGCAAACACTTTGAAGGGCAAGATCAGAATTCAAAACCATCTCACTTTGGAGATCAGATAGAAAGTAACGAAATGAAAAGAACTACACTTAAGAAAGCAAAATCAGATGCAGACATTAGAAGTATGTTTTCTAAGGAACAAATGCCTAGACATTTTTCAGGGGTTTATAGCAACCATGAACTTAATACAAATAATAATACAATGCTGTTGCAAAAAGAACTACTTAAGGTATCACACTACAGCAGAGACTCTACCAGCAGGCACCAAAGGGTTGAAGCATACCCACTCAGCCTAGATTCAATACACCTAGGAAGCCTCATCAGGGTGATGTGGTGGAGCTATAAAAGGCAATGCCAGTTGATATGGCATTTGGGTTTCTTGAAGTAGGAAGTGAGTTCTCTCTCTCTCTTTTTTTTTTGTCTTTGAGGAGAAAGGTAGCTCTACCAAGACTGACTCTTTGACAAGCAAGTTCTGTTTGAGGAAGATGATTTAAAAATTGGTAAAAGGTAAGTGATAAAGAAATGTACTGTTACGGAAGTTCATGTTATGCAAGGAGAAATGAGGTAAGAGTAATAGCTTTAAGAATAACTAGAAGTGGAAGCTGCCTAGCACCTGATGCTTTGAGAGGCTCCTATTTACATGAGCTATTTGTGACAGAGTATCTGTGTAATATATGGGGGATAATTATTCTGCTCTACTTAGTGCTGATGAGTCCTGCAGCTGAAATATTGTCTGGTCCCTGGTAATGAACTGTAAAGTACACGACTGGAGAGATTCTACAGAATTGCAAGAAGACCAAGAGATTTAATCTACAGTAAAGGCTGAATAACTATCCTTATCCCTATTAAAGAGACATGGCTGGGAGCAATGAATGCAAGTGTCTCAAAATGCTCTTAGAGGGCTGTGACTAAGGAATATATTGATTACACATACTAAAGACTTAAATTAGACACTAGGAAATCTTAACTTGAAAGAATAACTAAGCATTCAGGTGGGATATCTAGAAAAAAAGAATTCCTGCTGTTGGAGACTTCTGAACACGTTAGGTGAAAATATGCTAAGCAGTCATCTAGCTCTCTTTAAGCCCACTTCAAGTGCGAAAGAATAATCCTGAGGCTCCTCTCAGCTCTATACTTCTGTGTAGTCTAAAGCTTAACATATTTGACATTACTACCTGAGTAACTAAGACTCAAACAGTTCTTTAAAAAAATTGTACTCTCTAATAGTCACCTTAAAGATGTAAGTAACTTAGATGTAGACTTTCAGTTTAAGACCTTGTCTAAAAAAACCTATACTGCTATGTGCATGGACAAAACTAATGGAAAGCCACTTATGAACCCAAAGACTCAATTAACAGGTTGTCTTCTCGTACTCCCAGTCCGTATACCTGAGGTCCTTCTCTACTGAGGAGAGAATAAAGCAGTCAGTACTGGATACTGCTATTGCTCTCACAAACCGGCCCTAGAATCTGAGGGAGTTGGGGATGGAAATAAGATTGGGTCACCTTTATTTCTTTAAGTTGCGAGCTATATTAAAGTTTCCACTTCCTATTACTCTCCCTAAACATGAAGATTCAAAAATAAGATTCCTGGAATTAACTCAAAGTACAGGGCTTTGCAAAGGATTTAAGACAGCTGGAAACTACCAAACTCCATTTCTGGACTGAAAATGTTGCATGTTACCATATAAGTTAAAATCTACTTGCCCCACAGGAAGCTGTTTTCTCATCCTAAAACTCAAGGCATTAATTGTTAAAGAAAGAAGTGTAACATAATGGTATAACCTTTATAAATCTGTAACCTGCTAAAATAAACTTAGCAAATCTACTGTGTAAAAGGACAGACTAAAGCATTAAATCCTGTATATAATTGTCCAGAAGCCCTTCTGAAGATCAAGCCTACTTAATGTCCAAAAATAATAGATGAATAGAGGAGTGTGATTACTGATGGATATTTAGCACCGTGTTTCTGAAATAAAGCCTAGCTCAAAAAGTTTCTAAATCATGCATGCTCTAGAATATGATATGAAGCAAGAGGGTACTTTGTACAGGCTGTTGTAGATTCCTCCCTAAACTAAAAGCAATGGCCTTTGCTCCTGAAAATGATATACTTACGCTTTGGCAATATATACCACTGAAGTTTTAAGTATGCTTTACATAAAGTTAGTCCAGTGACCTGGACCACACTCATTAACTTCCAAAGGCTATGCCCTGTATTTTTTTGTAATTTTTTTTGCTGTCAAATATTCACCTTGAATTTTAAGCCAAATCATCTGAAAGCCACCACTCAAATTTGTCTGCTGTACTTTATTTGGCTCTGAAACAGGTTTAAAATACATTTTAATTAATTCTTTTAGTCTTTTAGGGAGAGTATCTGACACAGTAATGTATTTTGTGCCAAAGCCCTATTTAAAACCATAGATTTAGATTGAGCTTATAAAGCACATTTCTATTCATCTCCAAAGAAGTCAGGAAAAGATTGGGACTTTTCTAGAACCAAGAAGCCCAAACTTAGGACCTCATTTACAGACAATAATATTAAAAAAAAAAAAGTGTGTTTAAATACTCTGCCATTTCTTGTCTACTGTTCCCATATTTCATTTCAAGGAAATAAAAATATATGGGTAGGAGACAACTAAAATAATCTGAATAGTAGTTTTTAGTAACATGAGAGCACAAGCCTAATGTTCCCTTCAACGGTATATACCCTTTAGCAATAAAGGTGGTATTTATAGCTTGGTTCACTATTTTTTAGTAAAATGTAGCCATCTTTGCTTCATCAAACATACCTGTCACTTGAACTTACTGCTCTCAATAAGTACAAAAAGATGAAAAGATACATTTATATTGAATATCAATTTTTGATGAACTACAGGAGTATAGACAAGATGGTGCAGAAAACAAGCTCCACAGCCCCATCTGTTGGCTAATTAAGCTCTCAAGAAAGCCATTGACCAGCATCTAGCCAGCAATGCTGAAGTGGAACCAGTTAATTTTTTGGATACAATTCCAAGTTTTACCATCACAAATCAATGATATCTGTGCATCAGCAGCAACTTTTACTGCCTAGGCACACAACCGAGTTTCACTTGTGTGATTTTTAAATTATTTTAAATTAAAACAACAGAGCACTTCATATGCATAGCGCTGCTTTTTTAAGCAAGGTTGAGATTGACTTGCTTGCATTTTCCTTCATAGATAAATGGTCTACAGTGAAATAGCAGTGTTTAAGAGGTGTCCCTTGACTTTTAAGCCCAAGGTAAAATCACTTGCTTCTAAAGCCAAGAGCTTGAATGTGTATTTTTTTTAAAGGCATTTACTGCAGTCCGTAAATGACAAACATTTCTAGCTCCCACTGATTTCTAGGGACTAAGATGATAGCCAGATCCTGAGCATCTGAAATAGATGAAATATGACCTGATTGTGTGAAAAACATAGAACCTAGCATTTGAGTGATTTAAAACAAAGCATCTAATTATACCATGAATAGAATAACTCCTTCATATGAATGCAGTTCTAGTGAATAATTACAGTAGGACAGAGTACTTCCATACGGCAAGCAGAACAAGATAACAGCATGAGCATGACAAGTTCAAGGGCTGTTCTAGAGGTTTTAATCTATAAAATACCACTGCAGTGAAGCTATTTGTACCACAATAGAGAACAGCTGCTGCAAACCGTAAGTTTGGTTAAGGTCAGTTGTGATGGGGCTCCCAGTGCTGAAAATGATGAGAGAAGAGGGTGGGAGCAAGATGGGAGCTAATACACTTTTCCTATGTAAGCATTAGCCCATTTAGAGGAATCAAAACAAATCTTACAGACAGGGGAGGAGGCTGAAAGGAAAAGCATAGAAGACAACTCAAAACTAACACAACACACACATAAATTAACCAGTGTTGAGAAATACTATTGGTGACCTCCTTTGTTAAATTATCAGTAGATACTTCCATGTACTGCCAATGCGGGCTGGGGGGGGGAAGCGTGTTGATGAAAACATGCACTCCTGTAGGAAGAAAATTATCTCAGTGTAAACTGCAGCTGTATGAACAAGTGCAAATTAAATAGCACTCAAGGTTAAAAAAAAAAAAAGTTTAAAAGTAGTCTGGAACTTGAGACCTACCTGCTTGTTCCCCTAAGTTAAGCTGCATACT
>NW_010549958.1:0-8189 GCF_000687285.1 Phaethon lepturus | reverse complement strand
CTACACTCAAATGAAGACAACTGCTACTAGTATCATCAAACTGAGGATAAGCAAGAAACTTAGTCATTCAAACTCTAATGGCAGTTAAATGCAGTCAAGGTCGCAATGAAATTTGGGCATGCTATACTAAAATTTGGATACCCAACTAAAGTTTCAGGCTAACTGTTGTCTTTTAAAAGCTCCTTAAAAGAAAGGAAACCAATAAAGAATCTTAGTAATGCAGGATCATCTGACTCCATTATGCTCTGTTCAGTCCAAAAAAATACTGTCAAAGGACAGAATTCTATTTCTGCTTAGGACACAATCATAATGAGCAATCTATAGGACCTGTAAAAAAGACATCAGCTGCTGGGCAGTTTTGCTCTTTCATAGCTATCCATGCAGTTATTCAAAACTCACTAAAATAAATGGACTCCCCTGTCTCTTATCCACAAAACTTCAGGTCTCCTATGTTAAATAAAAAACTTTTTCTGCAAGAAGAGCTACAAGACTAGTCCCCTTTATGCTGCAAACAATTATGTATACTAGATTGGGGCGGGGAGGGAATGGTTATCTAGCTGAGATCTTTGGGGCTGGTAGCAGAGAAGCAAAGGGGAAGAACTGCATGTTTAGATCACAAGCTGAAAAGACCACAACCAAAAGAGACAAAATTAAATGTGTGAGAAAAGATGGAAAGGTAAGAGTCATGACAGGTGATGGATCATGTAGTGTTCCACTTCTTGCATCCTGTCTTTGACTTAACTTTAATTTAAATAGACTGTACACCCATATCATACTGACATGCAAGAAAACAATAAAAATCTAAGTGACAATATGGCAGATGGACTTCACTGTCAAACTCATTGTTCAAAAGACCTTAAGATTATTGTATTCTACTCCCTGCTATGGTGCAAATATATCCAACGTATGTCAAACTGAAGAGAACAGCATTTTAGCATGTAGAAAAGCATGGTATTGCTCTTCTAACTACCTACTCACAGTGTTTTGAGCCAAGAGTTGCTGAAACAATTATAAGCACTGAGTATAACTAGCAAGGTGATGGAGAATCCTCCATGTTGCTTTAGTAATAAGGTGTGGCCTTGGGGGGGAAATCAGGATCTTGTAACTCATGTTTTAGGAGTACTGCAGAGGTGAGAAAGTAGATGCCTTTCCAGATTATTTGTTGGAAAAATACAGAACTCATGAATGTCTGTTAAAGTATAGCTTAGAATGATATTTTTCCAATTTTTCAAGGATTTGTCCTTTAATTGTATTTTTATATAGTTCTATTTTTTAATACACTTTGAGTGGAAAATTCATCTCAGCTCTTTTATGATCTACAAACTCACACTTCAGTATTTTGAAAACCTTTGTGAGGGGTATTTCCCACAGTGGCAGGATTCTGCTCTTTTTCTCAATGCAATCGCCAGATCCTCAGAGAAAGCAGTTGCACTAGCTATCAAAGAACAGCAGAAGCACTAGAAGAGCAGCAATTTACTAAGACAAGCAAGAGACAAAGGTTCAGATTATGATGCTTGTTCTTGAATTGAAATGTTTGAAATGCTACATGTGCACTTCATTCAGCTCAAGTACAGAGATTACATTATTTTAAAACAAATTATATCAGATATCACACAAAGGTACTTAACTTACCCCTCCCATTGTAATGCCATCAATAAGTGCCACATATGGCTTCTTGCAAGTACCTGTAAGATATGTAAAAAAAATTGTACATTTTTTCAAAAGAGTAGGCCTGTGACTAACTGTGTACATGACACATTTCCCCATGTCTTACTTCAGAAAGAGCAACAGAAAATAAACTGTAAATTAAACAGTAAAATATCCATTTATAATGAAGGTAATTTATGTAATTCTTAAGCAATGAAAAGAAACACCAGTTACTGACTTACTGCATTCTGACTGTTGTAAGAGAACATCATACAACCATTAAATGTAAGATTGTTTGCTATGTGAGTACCTGACAATTTAGCCACATCTGGCTATTATAAATAGCTTTGTAGGATGCTGGAACACAGCAGTTTGTTTCACCCATCTCACAGCCTGGATTAACAGCACAGAGTGTGTACAAGCACTCCAGTACTTTACTGCAAAGCCAGATGAATTGGTAGACTTCAGCCAAAATGTGAAAATAAACTACTGCAATGCAAACATGTTCTGTCTTGCCAACTCCTTTGTATGTTACAACCCTGAATGTGGCGCAGGCAGGTTGAGATGATAATGTCCTAAAGTACCACAGTTTTATCTACCAACTTCATCTGTTGGTGCCTTTAGGAGGCATAAAAGTGAAGACATGATGCTTTCAACTACCATTCATGGAAGGATTCAGGAGTTCACTGTGAATGAAACTGCTGCCTGATATTCAGTGTTTTCAGGTCAGACTTAGTTCAGTCAGATTGCTGATACAAGTATCTGCTGCAACCGTGTTGCTAGCTTTTCTGTTGCAAGCTTTCTATAGATCCTTGTTTAAAAAAGGAACTATTTTAAAAGGCAGTTCAATCCTTCAAATGAGTACTTAGAAAATATAACAGAATTGCATTTTTAACTTTGTTCTTACAAAACTTATAAACTAATGCATGGGCTCTAGATGCTAGCCCTTGAACTAAATTTCTACAGAAGCATGCCTTTCCAATAGCAAATGCTGTGAAAGCAGCTCTCCTGTGTATTTTTAAGTTGTAAATTATAAGATACAAATAAATCCTATTGGCAGAAATCTCAGTCTTAAAGGAATACAATCATACCAAAGTTAATCTAGATTTTGTAATTACATGCATTATAGATACAGTACACCCTAATGACTTTAAAAAAACCCAAACTTTAAGTATGTACCCTTACAATATTTGAATAGACTAGAATAGTTAGTTGGAAGAGATCTACAATGATCATCTAGTCCAACTACCATGGTAATACTAGTTTTTCCCACATATGTGAAACTTTAAGCTATTTTTCTTCATGAAGGCAAGAAGGGCATGACAAATGCTGAAAATGGAAACTCTGTCAAACAAAGTAAAAATAACTTTTCAGAAATTACTCTTACTCCAATAACTTTCTGCTCTTCTGTCAACCTAAGTTGATACGCAAGATGTTCACCTCTCCTCCTATAATGACTAACACTGGTACGATGTTTAAAAACTCAGACTGCGTTCAATTAAAATATGTTTGGAGAAGTTTCTTCTGAACAAAACATTCAACTCTTGACTTTTATCCTAGAAAATTAATACCCTTTCTTAATACCCTTTACCCTGGTAAATTTTACCCAATATCTTTGCTGTTAGTTATTTTAAGACCACATACTCCTAGGTTCTTTGCCATAAACTAAGGCAGTTAAGTCCTAGCTTGAGTATTCATTTATGCAGTTCATTTAAATGAAAAACTTTAACATTATTTGATCTTCTGCTTTCTGAGTGATACTGATTTTTCCATGCATTTATTTTTATCTCAGGTCGTCTTTGAAGTAAATCAGTGAAACAGAACTGCACTGTCTGCATCTAAGATTTAATTCATCCATAGCACAAAGATAACTACCCAGAAGGATGGGATAAGGTAGCTATCATAATAGCTTAAACACAAGAAGCAAATTCTGCATGCAAGGTATAAAAATGAGGTATGTTACACTACTGGTACTGAACTTGGTTAAAACAAAAAATAATTACTACTTCTATGTTACTACTACTATGTTATCACAGTCTTTTATAGGTTAGCAAAGAGAGAAAGTGAATTTACATTCAAACCCACTATTATGAAAACCGCACTGCTTCAGAATTTGCTATTAAACATACCAATGGCATTGTTCAGGATATATTCTTCTCTGAAAAAATCTTGTGCCAGTCTATCTCCAACTTTTCCTGCATCTGTGATGGCTTAAGAGAAATAAAAATTCTAAAGATAACTAAGTTTAATAGAAAATACAATAACAAGTAAAAAAAAAAAATAATCACGTAACAGTTTTTTCCTTCAGCAAACAAACAGCAACTTAATCCTGCTTTATTTTATTTGAGAAGATTTGCTCAAACTTAAATATGAACACAAAGTTTCAAATTTGAGTCAATTCTATTATGCTGCAGACTTTGTCACATACTACTTGTGAGAGTGCAGTCCATCTTCTATACTATGGAACACCTCCTAATGTCTGGTAGTCTTGTTTGTGGTATTTCATATAGAACAGCCACATAAAAGTGATTACACTGAAGACTCTGAATACCAAAAATGAGAAGCCAGTTAGAGCTGGTCATAGTTTAACAATAATCTGTGCTGCTTGTTTACCTAAGATTTAAAACAACTGCTAATTTTCACAGTTTGGAGACTTCCTACAGTTCATAATTACAAAATAATTACAGATACATTGATCACCATTGTCAGCTGTCTGTATCTAGCTCTCTCAAACATCAGACACAAATTATCCAACAGTAACAGAGCTACCTATTAGGACCCTTCAAATTTCTTGTAAAGAAGCTGTCAGTAATGAAAATCTGGGAAGATGAAGGTAGAGACAAGAACCCTCTTTCCCAGGAATGACTGGCTGCCATTACCAGTTATTCACAGAAAACCCAATTTTTACTCTTTTATACAATGTTCCAACAGCTGTCTCCTGACAAATAACTTAAATAGCATCTGCACATCAAGATGTCATAAGAAGTCAGCACAACTAATCTTTTTTACTGTTGTGTAGTAAGCCTCCATTTACCTGAGTCACACCAAATAAGGGAAATCAGTGCAAAGTAGTAACTGGCAAAGATATGTCAAATGTTTAAGTGACTATAGTCCTTACCTCTGATGTCACCCCCCGCACAAAAAGCTTTTCCTCCAGTTCCCTTTATGATTATTAAAAAAGTTTCAGGATCTTGCTCCCAAGTCTAAAAAGAAGTAAATGTTTTCATGTAAGATTAAAGTCTGTGCAAAAAAAAATTTTTCTGTATACTGTCTATAATTCTTATTTTACTTTTTCAAAAAGCAAATCAAACCATACTTAGAATAGTCTGTCTTAAACTGAAGTTTGAGAGCTAAATGTCTTTCTGCTGGCTCTGTGGCTTATTCAACCTTGACGTCAAAGATCAGCAAAGTTGCCTTCTGTATTTTACAAAAAAGCCTATGCAGAGCTCCCAATGCCTGAAGCACTCGCTAAAACAGGGCCTGACATAAATCTCAATGGGAACACAATGCTGAGGCAGAAAGCTGGGAATATGGAAGATATAACAACATTTCAGGCCAAATAATAAAAGTTGTTTAAATCTAAGACTCATGGCAAGGAAAACAGCATTTAAATTGTTGATGGATTTTGTCATTTTGTCAAAATGACTGCAACCAATGCTAATCAAGGTCTGGATCAAATCAATTTGTGGACAGATGTTTTGCTAAGGACAAAGACTGGGTTTGGGTTTTTTTTGTTGTTCTGAATTAAATATACTGGTACAAGACTTCAGCAATGGTGCAACCATATTGAGAAAAAGATGCCTTTTACAGGGTTTTTCTGCCCTTCAAGCTATACTTATATAATCCCTTATTCAAGTAAGTGTACTCAGATAAAAGACAGACAAGACATTTCTGTATACCTGCAACCATACTTAAAATTATGCCACCTTTTAAGGTTGTGCTTCAAATAAAGCCTGGTACTCAGCAAGACAGATTAAGTATTTTTTTCTTTAAATGTTCTTCAAAGAATGCATAAATTTGCAGCACAACCATCTACCAAAACACCAAAAGGCAGGCAACTATCCTACAAATACTGGTATGTACTAAATTTGACTTTGTGCATATGATAAATAATATCATTAAATTTAAAAGCACTATTTTCATGCTTAAAATTTCACATTACTTCACTAGCTTGTAGAAACAGCACCTGTAAAACCATGAAGAAGTTCTTTAAGGAATGACACCAACAGCACCTTGCTTGCTAATGATTTGTGTCTTATTTCAGACATGTAGCCTCCCTGCAAAACATGCACCCAATCAAAAGGCAACACCACTGTATAGCTTGGAATTTGTGCATGCCAACTGACCAGCTGGGTGTTGCCAAAAGGGACGTATAAACGTCAAACACTGCTTGCTTTTAATTCAGTCCTGGTTTTAATATGGGTGTCTCTTTATCTATCCAGATGCTAAATTTAACTTTGTCTGACAGCTTGTTTCTTTGACGTGTCTTCTCCTCTTTCTAGCTTGCTTGAAACTGTCTGTTCTTTCCCATCCTATAAATCTGAGCTCACTGGCCAATGCACTCACACAGGCTTTCATTCTTTAAATCAATACACTAAATGTCAGACTGAATTTTAAAATTGGTTTTGGATAACGTATGTATAGTGGATGGGTGGAAACAGAGGTACTAACCTTTATTTGTGGATAAATTTGTTGGATCATAGAAAGATTTAGCGCATTGAGAGCCTTGGGTCTATTGAGAGTTATTATTCCTGCACCTCCTCTCTTTTCCAACAACACTTCAGCTGTCAAATCTGTATGCTTAGACATTTTCTGTACATGCAAAAACAAGTAAAGCAAATGTCATCAGTTAGATAACTTGAGTAACATACTTGCAAGAGTGTCTATGGAAATATATTCTCAAAATGCACTATTTAAGATCATAAAACATGCATTTTGGAATTGTATGCTAAGGTTTTCCTACTGTATTTCAAGATTTATTTGCATTTCCTAAACAGTTCTTTTGAAACTACTTTATGTTTGAGTCCTTCAGCATAATAACCCTCAGACAAGTTTTTGAGCCGCACACTCTTTGACAATGACATTTGAGTTCATGTAAAAAAAAAAAAAAAACACCCAACAAAAAAACCCACAACAAAACACAAAACCATGGTTCTTTAAGACTGACATTCTGAAAATACCTGCAACAATTCTAACAATGACAGTTCCATGTGTCCTTACTGGCAGTTTGACACTGCAAAACCAAACACACACATCGTTTTGTCTGTAAGTAACTTTTAACAGTAGAGAACAAATCACTAAACTATTTTCACAATTGATTTCAAATTCACGGTTGAATGATATTTAAGGAATATACAGATGCTAAGATAGAAACTAACTGTAGAAGTAGGTTAGGCCAAAATAATTAAAGTTTAACTTAGAGTATAATAGAAACTTGTAACAAAGTGCTTGAAGACATCGGCAACGTTATGCCTGAGCAATAAATGATGGCATTCAGAACCACTGTGAGCAGACATATTAGAAGTTGCATGTACTGTCTGTCTTAGGGTAGTTAAGAGTCCTAAAAGCTTCCAACTCAGTCAAACAAGATGCTGTTCTTACCAAATGTTGTAATATTACTTGCAGTCTGTTGAATGGCTTCAGCCTGAAAAAGAAACATTAAAAAGATAGCTAAAACCAGCTACATAATCCCCAAATATATGACTGCTGAGTTAAGCAAAGCTTAGAAAAATTTCTGAACACAATTGTTTTACATTCTCCTTTTTAAAATCAAGTAAAATCAAGAGTTCAATTTTGATATCAGAACAATTGGAAACCTCTTTGCTTACTAGTAAATAGATAGCAGATACCAATGCCAACTACTAATGTTTTCGATGCGTTCAATTTCAAGTTAGAAGGAGAACCTGGAAACAGTAAGACAAAAAGTTTGGAGGATATGTTTGATACATAGCAGTGTGTGTCTTTTAAGGATTTACAGCCTTTTTCTGGATGTTTAAATACTAGCATCTTTTAAAAAAAAAGGTCTTGTCAAAACTTGTGCATTTCCAAAGTTTCCATTACACCAAGCCTGCCCTCATGTCCTTGTGTGCATGTACATTTACACAGGGTTGATGTTAACAGCTTGAAGGCGTCTTATGCTTCTGTTGCTGACAGCAGATACTCGTGCTGGGCCTTTTTGTCAACATGCTACTCAATTTAAGGAATGTGGCCGCTACTCATTAATTGTCACTGTACTCTATTGAGGAAGATCGTAAACAACGGCATTTGCTGGACTTCTGACACCAGGCTTGCGTCGATATTAACAAGCCGCTTTATCTTTCAGCTATAAAACACAGACAATTAACATGTTACATGCTAACGTCCCGGCGCCCTAAGCTACTTTTTAAGTACATGCTCGTTTTAGAATGGGAAAGTTAATCTAGACCTGGCAAATCTCGGCCTAAATGATATTTTATACCAGCTCAGGGGATTACAACCCCGGCACTAGAGGCCTTCCCGGACCATCGCTCCGTGCCGCAAGACACCGCCAAGCTGCGGGCGCG
>NW_010549957.1:0-3208 GCF_000687285.1 Phaethon lepturus | reverse complement strand
GGCCTGGTCCCTTGGTTGTCCTGCACATGCCATTTGAGCTCTCTCAAGATGAACCACTCCATGATCTTCCCCGGTACAGAGGTCAGGCTGACAGGCCTGTAGTTCCCAGGATCCTCCTTCCAGCCTTTCTTGTAGACGGGTGTCACACTGGCAAGCCTCCAGTCATCTGGGACCTCCCCTGTTAATCAGGACTACACTGAGAGGCAAGCAGAGGCTTGGAGACCTATTTCATTTAATGAAGGACATACCAGATATTTTCATGTGGGGAGAGTAATTATACATATTGGAAATTAGGCTGGTCTCTCATGTCATCTCTTCCCCTTTAACAAAAAAGTACCATGGAATTTTAAGTCCCCAGATTGTCAAAAACTGCAGTAATATTCTTGCCAACGAGTTTACTGTCATAAGCATTTGGGAGAGAAAGTCCATTTTAAAAGAATATTCATGAAAAACATATTCTGAATACATAATTGGGAGAAATGTCACAGCAATTGTTAGAGTTACACTCACTAATTAGAGAAAATACGAAATAACATGTGATTTATGTGTTCCATCAAAACTGAACTAGGAATTCTGATATTGTATATTCACAATGAATTTTGCTTGTGTTCAGTATACAGACCAAGCTTCAATTGCAGAAATCACTCACTGAATCATCAGGATGGAACAGATGCAAGAAAATTGTGATCTACTTGATGAGAAACAGTAAAAAAAAAAAAAAAGATAAAGGCACTGGATCAATTATTCACTGCAAATTACACACTTGGCTACCATGATCATTATAACCCCTTTAAATCCTGTTACTCTACACTCCATTATTTCTGCTTACCCCTATGGAGCCTGCCCTTTTACCTTCCTGACACTCCCCCCTTTTCTAACTGTCAAACAGTGTGTTTCATTCCCCATTTAAAGGATTTCTTATTTCTCCTTTGTGTGCTGCCTGTATTCTGCCATGCCTATCTCTCCTCCTTGCAGCTCCATCAGAGTATTGGCTTTCATGCCTAAAACGGTGGGGGAAATGCTGGTTTAAAGACCATCTGGCTCCTATTCACAAGGACACTATTGAAAACCAAACTGGTTTCTTACAGCTCCTACTGAAGTGTAGAAAAATGTTCTTTTTTTCCCCCCTCCTTTTAAACTGAGGCATTTTTTAATATTTTTTCCAAAGTTTTCAGACTGGTTCTTGAAACCTCTGCTGACAAGCAGGAGCTCTGTATGGCTTCTGTAATGAACAGTGCTAAGTAATTTTTAACGAATCCTTCCTTTATCAGCAGAGCTCAGCACAAGAAAGGATTATGCACAGTGAATTTGATACAGAGGACACAAAGGTACTGGCTTATGGGCTAGTTTTTAATTTGTTGGGGCTTATTAATGATATTTCTTCAATTTACCATCCAGCTGTCTAGAGTGTCTTTGCCATTCTTATACCAAAGAACTTAAATAACATCCCCTCTATCAGTGTGAGGTGGGGCAATGTCTCTCCTTCTGTTTTAAATTTAACCCATAAATTCAAGTGCTTTGGCCAAAATTGGGCAGGAAGGAAATCTACTAGCAAAGAAAGGGGAAAAAAACAAAGTGCTTTGCAATCTACGGTAGCACTTTAAGCATTAGATCCCTTGTCTTCACAAAGCACAGAAGAGCTTACCTTACTGCAGTACTCCAGATTTCATAATATCTCAAGCTGCTTTGTGCTCTTAAGGCATAAATTTACTTTTTAAGGGTTACTGATACTGGGGAGGAAGATGGAAGCAAAGGAATATAAAAAGTTTGTGTTGAACCCAGATTAAATGTTAACTTTCTGATTGATAGTTCCCATTAACTCCCTGTCTATTTGCCAGTGAAGTAACTGTATATATATTCTATCTGTAACTTAAATGCAGATTTGGCCCTTTTACATCAAAAGGTGTTACACATACAGGCTTTCGTGTGGTCTGTGGCAGAGCCTGAACCAGACATTATTTTGGGTCATGACAGTGGTACAAAATCCAGTTCCACCTCCAAAACCATGCTTGTTTCTTTGGTGTTTAGATCACATAGACCTGGTTTAGGACAGGACCTTCAGCAACCTCAGCTCAGGAACAAGGTCCTGTGTGATGATGTTCAGGATGGTTTATTCTGGGAATGTGACCAAAGGACCAAAGGACTCCTGCTTTGAATGTTATTCCATTCTTCCTTGGCCCAGTAATCACCACAGGACACATTAAAGGTATTTAAGCCTGAAAGGATACGTTTTATGGTACTGTGAGATTGCATAAGCAGGCTTGAATCTTAACAAGATGAAAGCATTTGTGCTCTTTATTTATCCAGTCTTCTCAGTCTGGCTCATCACTGTAAAGAAAACATGTCTGAAGTTAGAATATGGAAACACAGAAACTGTTATGATCCCTTGTGGAAAGAGGGGGAGAAGAGATAAGTAATGATGCCTTTGCAGTAGAAGAACAGCAGAAACCTTACACTGGATTTTCCTTTACTTGAAGTTAAGTTCATTATATCTGGGACTTATTCTGCCTTCACTGGCTTCAGGTAGAAAAAAAAGTTGTAGTCTGTTCGTTGCGTCTAACCTATGATCTCATGTCAATTTTGGCAAATGTATCTTCAGTTTCATCTTGTTACCTGAAACCAGTGGAAGTATTAGGACTTCTGGGTTTACTTGCATTAATTAGGCATTGTGCATGTTGTATAGCTGCCTAATATTACTCAAAACTGTAAAAGAAAAAAAAAGCCTCTATGTACTCTGAATTTGATTCAGTAAAGTCTGTTAGAGTATGTCTAATTTAAGCATGAGAATAGTTGTATTAAAATTAGTGGACCATGGCTGACTAGAATGATGGCCTCATACCCCCAGTTTTGTTTTCATCTTTCTTAAAGAATTCTACAGAATTAATGAATTCTGTATCAAACACTTGGGAGAATTAAGAAGTTCTATAATTTTTTCTGATTTCTGATTTTCTTGTTGCATTGGGTTTACATGGCAAGGTTTTGCTAGGAGTGTGAGAAGCTGCAAGAAGCTCCCCCAATGTCTGATAGAGCCAGTCCCAGCGGCTCCAAGATGGACCCGCTGCTGGCCAAGGCTGAGCCCATCAGTGGCAGTGGCAGCGCCTCTGGGGGAACAGAGTTAAGAAGCGGGGGCAAGGGGAACCCTGCTGTGTAACAGAAGCCAGAGAGAGAGAGTGAGACTGTGTGAGAGGAGCAGCCCCACAGCCCCCGG
>NW_010549956.1:37888-38371 GCF_000687285.1 Phaethon lepturus | reverse complement strand
GCCAGCGGGTGGCAGCACCTTCCCAGCCACCGGAGACAGCGCGACGAACGGTAGTCCCGGTTCACAAGCGTCATAATGAACGGGTATTAAGGTTCATTGTAAGTCTCCCTCCTTCCCTTCGATTATATCCTCTTTTTGCCCTTCCAACGGGAAATGCACACTATGCATGACTGTGCAGACTGGTTACTTGAAAGCTTTAATCATGTTTTTTTTTCCTCGACTAAGAAAACTAACCTTGAAGCGCTCTGGCACGACCATAAAGTACCAGTACTTTGGGTACCACTACCAAAGTCACGTTTTCCATTACAAGGCAACACCTTCTGCGAAAAAGGACACGCCTCTGCAAAATGTTTTCTAATGGCATGAAAGCTATCACGTCGCTATTTACTCTGCAAACAAAATACACCAGTCAGGACTTCTCCACAAGGAACGGGGCAAGGTTTGCTGCGAGGGCAGGCTCCAGGGAAGCTGCAGGAACGTACA
>NW_010549956.1:25229-37857 GCF_000687285.1 Phaethon lepturus | reverse complement strand
TCAGCAGGTTCGATAGCTTATTATTTTTATATTTAATGGTATTAGTAAAATACATAGTATATCTCATTTCAGTATCGATACATAAAAAGCACAGGATTAAGTATTTTGTTGTTCAACTTCCAGGAAGCACCTATATACATATATATTCACTTTTAATTCAGATTAATGTTGAAACAGACAGGAAACGCATGTCATTTGTACACATTTCTACACACTTGTAATCCTTTCATCACTATCAAGCTAAACCACCTTAACAGGAACTTTTCTTTTGTACTGCAAATCTGTCTTGGCCCTTCTTATAAATATGTGAATTGCTGCATCTAAAACTGATTTATTGTCAATGTGTGATTAAAGCTACTTTCTTATATATGCACTACACATTCATTGCAACAGACTAAAAAAATGGGCAATTACATAAAAAACCTGAATTCTAAGCTACTTGTTTGAATGTATGCTGAAGTCACAGCCCAGACCCCTACTGACAAGTTCAGAAAAACAGAAAAGCCCAAAGGCCAAGCTCCCTCACTCACACGTGGCACATTTATCCCCCCTCTGTCATAGCTACCAATTGTCTTCTCAAAAACTGTTTTAACTCCTTCTCCTAATTCTTAACCAAGCCTTCCCAGTCAAAAGAGGCTACAGGCACTCCAGAAAGCAGATCTTAATCAAAGTCCGCAAAACAGAAACGAGGCTCACCTACAGGTATAAAAGCTACAGTCCTTTCCAGGCTTACCCTGGCCACAAGGCTAACAGACAGGCAGAACAATTAGTTAGGTGCAGGCTTTTGACTTTCAACACAGATAAGGCTCTAAATTCCAGTAGCGAAACACAGTGGGACTACCAGGAAGAACATGAAGACTTGACTAGAGACAGCAGGGTTAGCAAACCAGGCAGGAATTTGAGAGCAGACCTAGGTGAATGCAGTGAGACATGACGCAAATAAGGATAGAATAGTTGAGCCCAGCATGTTTCTGGGCCTCACCTCACTCATCATTTAGAGGAACAGCCTGAGAAGAGAGAGCTACCTGCTTTGGCTCTCCTTTGGACACTTTGTGTTTGGAAACAAGTGAAGAAATACTCACCCCTCCACCTGACTGCTGTATATATCCTGAAGGAAGCAGGTTCAGTTCCTAAGGATGCCATGTTGGGATTGCACACTTCTGTCCCAGGAATCCTAACATCAGAGGCTGCAGAGAGGCTAGAGACTGGTGGCATAAGAAAAGCTACTGCTTATGACTGTGGGGTTTCCTGTGGGAGACCTGCATGCCCACCTTCTCCTCAAATACCAGTTCTGTAGGGATGTTAAATTAGCTTCTGCCTCTGAACTTGTCTGCAGGCCTCCCCTTGCCTCCTCCATCTCTACTCCACCAAACTGTTGAGACGACATCCTTCTGTCCCACTGCTTGGTGCTAATTGACGACTGTCTTAGCCTCCAACACCATGAACAATCCAAACAGAAGCTCAGTTGCTAAAAACAGCTGATTGTCTCTCTTCAAAAGGCTTAGTTTCCCATAGGATTTCCATGATCCTCTTCAGCTGAGTGAGGATAACTCATCATAAACATATTGTTAACACTTGATATTGCTCAGCAGATGAATCAAATGCTTACTGCTTGTAGAGGTGGTCAGCCCTTCTCTACTTCTTGCAGTAAAGCTGTCTCCCTCAGCCCTGGTGGCAATGCTAGCTGGCTGGCAGAAGATCCTGGAGAGACAGAGTCGTTCCACCATGGCAGCAGCTATGAATGATAAGCCTTCAGTGGTCCGACTTTTTCCTGAGATCTGAGTAAGCTCAGGCTCACGCTCTGAGCTGGCAAGGGCTGATTGCACAGGCAGTGCTCAGAGGTAGCAGTTACAAGGCAGTGGAATGTCCCCACTTGAGGCATCAGGCTTTCTCTTCTCCAGTGGGAGGATGTATTCAATCCACTGACCTGGACTCTGGCCTGATGCTTATGACTCACTCTAAGAAAGAAGTCACAACAAGCTGGGAAACACAGACCACCAAGCACAGTGGCTACAGAAGAGTTGCCAGGCCCTAGAGTGAGACTTATGTTTTTTCAGGGATAAAAAGGGGAAAAAAAGGGGATAAAAAGGGAAAATAACCTTCACCGAAAAGTGAACAGAAGTATTTTGTTTGAGAATGAGAGCAAAACTGTGATGAAGAGCCAAAGGATTTCCAGTGTTCATGACCAGCAGGCAGAACTGCAGGTTCTTTCTCCTCCATGCCAAATCACTGAAAAATCATCTTTGAAGCTGGCATCACTGGACTGCCAACAGACCCTTGCAACCATGTTCTGCTGGTGGAGAACTGATCCAGAGCTTCCAGAGCACCTATGCACGTGGCAGAGGGCATGGAGGGAGAGAGACCCAGGTCATACAGAACATACATTTCAGTAGAGGAAAAACATCTCTAAAAGAAGAGGTCAGAACCATGATAAATAATGACAACAATCTGACACAGTCTTTAATTTTGAGAAGAAGAAAGCCTCACTACAGCAATTCAATGAGAAACTGACTTTATTTTTGAAGACAGACCTTTCTGTTGTATGCAGTGAAAAGTGTATGCACATTGTTATAATTATCATTAAAATAACTGGGAACATGTGAATATTTCATTGCTAATTGCTATGAAAAATATAATTACTTCCATGCTGTAAAAGCTTAATCTGGCACTGATTTAATTATTTGTTTTCATTGTTTTTCAACCACATACATAACAAGGAGCCATCCTCTGTGATTACGTCACCAAATCTTTTGTAGACTATTTCTCCAAATCACAAACTCATTTAATATCCACTGTTAGTCATTTTCTGATTCCCCATTGCATTCCTTTCATAGTAATGAAACTGCCAAATGTTCCAGATATCACACATTAATAGTTCTGACTTCTGAACAGAGTATCAGTAGTGGAAAAATACCCTGAGACTCATTTGCTTATTACACCTTGAAAAGAAATTGTTCCATCTTTTCCATACTTGTTGCCATAGTTATAATCTGCTGGTAACTCTACAGATTTTCTGTTAACTAAGACAAACCACAAATATGCATCGAACTGAAAATCAATTCAACTATTTACATTAGAAAAGTAATCCACTTGATTTGATCCTTTAGTTGCAGTACACCAAGCCTGCACTGGGCCTTACAGGTCTACAAATATCTAACTGAACACTAACAACTGAAAGAGGAGTGCGAAAAGAACCGGAAATTAATGACTGATAGTAATGAGTCCCTCTTAAATGTAGGCGTGTTGAAAAAGATTTGCTGGAAGTTGGTCACATCTTTCACCCTCAATTTTTTGACACACAAAGAAATGAAAATGCATGTGCAACGGAATGGACGCTGCTGGTCCAAATATTCTGCTCACAAGCAAACCAGGGATGTTGGTGGCCATTTTTTACTATTCTTCCACAAATGCCTGACAGATATGACAACTCTATGCAAAATATATCACTGAAGTTCAAACTCAGCTTAATCAAAAGCTCCAGTCAAAATGACTCCAGTTTGGGTGAACTGTAGCCCTGTTTGTGAACAAAGCAGACTATTGGTAAAAAGTATTTTTAAACAGTAATTTCCAATTCCTGCAGTTCTGGATAAAAACACAACTACAAAGTTGTTAATCCACAAATCCCTGTACATGCTAGTACTGGCAGATGCATTACCTTCTCAAAAAGGAATTATCAATAATGTGTGAAAAAAGGACACAGCTGTATCATTATATGATGTTTAAGGATACATAGAAAATCCTCACCTTGACCTTTCCTATCTCACTCGCTACAAATCTAATGATGGCTAGCCCTACAGCAATTTGGGACTAGATTTTGAAACCTCCATGAGATTGGGCCACTGCTCATTTCACATAGTCACCAGTGGTTTTGAGCCACATTTTCTAGTATTTGCACATGATAAGAGAGGGACAAGAGGATTATTGAGGAAGTGTAATAACAGGGAAATAATTAATTGGTAAGCCTCCTTTTTATCATGGGGCAATTTCACAGACTGAGTATCAAGCAAAGATTTCATGGGTTTCTTTGCCAAGTTTGATGGCAGCTTGTTATAGCTACTGGGAAACCTTCATTCAAAGAAAACATTTACTGGTTAACAGTAAGTAAGCGTTTTAATTTTAAAATGTGTACTTTTTAAGAAGAAGATTGCCTTTTCCTAAGATCTACCATACCTTAAATTTCTGTTTGTATTTGTGTTATATGGGATTTTGCTTGAAGTACTTCATTGGGATTCAACAAAGAATCTCAAGCAAAGCTCTGTCACAAATAAGAAATATTTTTATTTCCAGAGTTAGTATTTCTGTCTTGTCTTCATGAAAGGCTTTCCTTCTCATGAGTCTCTGAAAAATTTCATTATGCCAATCCTTTTCTTCAGGGCACAGACATTAAACAAAGGAGACCTCAGTCTTTTTATTTTTACTTCCACCCAAACAAATGTTTGTAAATGACAGTGGTATGATAATGTAGGATCAAAAACCAGAAGGCTATTGTCATCCTTTCCTATACCATAGGACAGCATCACAGAAGCCTCTGCATCATAAACTTGCAAACTTACTTTTATTTTTTGCTGGTAATGATTTAAATGGAATACTGAAATATAATTTAATGTATTTTAACATTTTTTTCTTGTTAAATACTACACCATGCATTCTTGAAAGAATATCAGCTAAACTATGATAAATAGAGATTAACTACGACAATACAAGAGGATGTGGAACCTTCCAAAAAGATTTGGCAGTCCAAAAAAGTTTCTGATGGTTTTGAGGGATCTTCACAATGCTTGGCAGAATACAGGCTCATAAAATCCCATCTGACCTCTTCCTTATGACAAGCACTATGAAAGATGAATGTGTGTTAGGACTGATTCTGTTTGCAATATTTTGTGCAGCAGTATCAGATAAAGCAATGCACGACCTTAAAGCAAACCTCACGATTCACTTTTGCACTGTAGAGTATTTAACCTTTCCATACTATTGGATATAAATGACTGCATAATGGTGGATCATTTCTAGCAAGCTTTTCAGTTGCTAATACATAAAACTTCAGATTCTGCAGACAGCTTTG
The DNA here is from genome assembly GCF_000687285.1 of Phaethon lepturus. NCBI lineage: Eukaryota > Metazoa > Chordata > Aves > Phaethontiformes > Phaethontidae > Phaethon > Phaethon lepturus. The sequence goes on along the minus strand of NW_010549956.1, from coordinate 32,795 downwards.
GACTAACAGTTTGCAGAAAACTGAATCAGTCTATCAAACAGCTTCTTCCATATGTATCAGCAGAAACGAACTCCTAATCACCCAAGAGTCTATTTTTCTCCTAGGCATTCTGCCACAGTGACAGACATACTCTGTCACATCCAGAAAGCTACCTGAACCTTTGGCAGACTTACGAACTGGGCATGGAATCAGTGACAGAAACTGCTGAACAGGAATGAGGTTTGGGTGCTGCACAGAAAGGCACATCCATCACAGGAAATGTTCTACCAGAGACAGGTTTATATGCCTCTGTATGGGTCCTGAGAGCATACCCCCCTTCCCAGAGGTCTTGCTGCCTGGGCTTGGGGTCAGCTTAGAGATAGTGCAGTTGAGGGAGGTCCCCCTCCTGCTGGCAAGCGTGGACAGAGGCCTCCAGCCAGCGTCCTGGAGGCCTCCGCCAGGGCTGCCTCTGCTTTCCCACCCAAACTGCTTTTAAGCTGAGCCACCACCACTTGTCTCCCACATGAGCTATGATCTCGCTGCACTGCGGTCGTGACTGCGCCAGTCCACCAGCCCTGTTGACTCGCACCCGGACCCTGACGTGCTGCCTGATGTTCTGGCCTGTTCTCAGCCCTGCCTCATCTCTAGGGACTTGCCTGGTGACTGCTGGGCTCTGCCTTACCCTGGGTGCCCTGACCAGACCTGCCCTGCTCGCCTTGCCCCGGCACCACAGTCCTGCACCCTGGCTGCCAAGGCACTTCCCCTGCTGGCCTTGGAGCCCTTGCTGGGCTTCTGGTTCACCTTCCATTGCAGAGCAGCTGCCCCTTGCTGCTCTCTGACACTTTTGTTAATTGAGACCGTATGACAAACTAATCACAAAGTTACGCAGGATGCCAACTTTCTATAAAGACCTAGGTCTAGCTATGTGGCCTGGGTTTATAATTGCATAGATGATATGTAAAATGTCCAAGTTGCTCTTACACAGTAAAACAAAATATGAAAATAGGATGTGTGGTTTCTTGACTGAAGTCAAAGCCAATGAGATTTGAACTGCAAACAAACACTGGTGAAGTTAACATATTTATACAAAACCAGTGATTTAGCATTTTGTAACTTAGAACATATTTCCAGCTCCACAGACGAATGCTTTTCTGAGGCTGTAACACCATGCTGAAGAAAAGTTACAATAGCAGTCCACCGTGAATCCAAAATGCTTTTTCTGGTCAACCCTCAAATCCTTTCCATACCTAGAAAGCCCACGCTGGCCAGCCATTTCAGAGTTGGTTGGTTGCTTTTTTTTTGAAGACTGAAAATTTCTCAACTCTTTGCCATATTGCAGGTCAGCCCTGCTCCCCTTCCCTATGCTTACACTCACCAGCCTTGTTGCTTCTCTCTGAGGAATACCCCCACCCTGAGACATGGGACAGGGGAAGGGCCTCAGCAATTGAGCATAATCAGAGGAGTGCTATGAGGTCATCACCATTTTCAGTCACCATCTCATTCTGTGGAAAAGAAAGCATCTACAGCTGCATTTTGAGACAGAATGGAAGTGCTCAGAGTTTTATTTGTTCTGAGTCAGTACCAGAAGGAGATCCCTACAAGGTGCCATTCTTTTCTGTCTCAGAGACTCAGTGCGCTTGGGGAGAAGCAACACATCCAGCTTCTCTGATAAATGTTTCTGGGGTTATAAGGCACCAAAGAGATTCAGAGGAACAGGCTAAACAATAAGACATCTCACTCTTACCAAGTAACAATCAGAACCAGGTGCCCAGCGTCAGAATACCCAGACAGTGCAGTTCTTTCACAGAAGTACACTGGCTGTCTTGGGAAGCAGTTATATAAATTGCCTATGTGGAAAAGACATTGTCTAACAAACAGAGGAGATTCACTAGCACAGGGCAAAGCTTTTGGCAGAATGCAAGTATACCTGGTCATGTTGCGACAGGATATTACATCTTTTCTTTGATCAGGCCATTTTTTTTTAATAATTCCACCTACTTTCTGACCTATTCCTTCAAGTTTAATAGGAGCTAAAATCATAGGTTAAGTGAAATCATACTCCTCATTTCCTACATAAAGCTTTTCAATTGCACATTGGTGTGATTTTTCAAATTTGAATGATTATTAAGGAAGAAAGACCATCAAAAGCCTCCAGGGAAATTATTTTCTTGTTCTGCATGTGGCAAGGAGCTGCTTAAACTCTGTTAGGATAATTAAGCCTTCAGTTAGTATTTACTCTCAAATGGGTTCTTAAACTAAAAACTATAGTATTTGCTATGCTCATATGTAAAATAGACTTCTGAACATGTAATAGTTATGAGATTAGCAGGCTAGAAGATGTACATTTAGATGCAAAATATCTATAAAACACCTCAGCATCTCAGAAGAAGATTATGATATTTTAGAACTGTTTAAAGTAAATAAAGTGGAACATAAAGTAGATGTTACCAACAGCTTTCCAATATATCCAAGTTTTCCTTAGTATTGAAGGTTTTATACTTTAGAGAAAGAATTTCCAAAGTTTTATTCATGGTATGGATGGGAAGTCAGGCAAGGGGCTGCATAACAGAACTTGAAGACTCCACCACCAGCATCACCAAAGTTAACTCTAGAAGAGGCATAAGAGGCATTGCTGCATTTCTTGTTGTCATAAAGACTAGTAAGAAAGGCTGGAGAAGCAGCTGAGGTATGGAAGGTATATGTCTAATCTCAGGATGACACTCCTTATCAGACATAGTGCTTCTGACATTTACAGCTCCTGCCCTGTGAGGAACCAGGCAACTAAAAAAGGCCCAGCACTGTCTTCGTTCTGCCCTGACAATGACCGTAGTTAAAGGCTTGAAGAAAGTCTGTTTCAAGTGCCCCTGCTTAGTAGGTCCACTAAAAATATCATCTTGAGATTATTATCTTTTTCAGATAAAAACCCTAAAAGGTCATCTTCAATGCCATAAAATAGGCTACACAGCATAACTTCTGAATGACCCTGAACTGAACATTATCATGGTATCTCCAAATGTGCTTTCTGAAAACAGAATTTCCTATTTTACACCAGATTTATAATCTAAGTTTTATAAAATGTACAACTTCCTATTAAAAACTGCTAACAAGTAATAACTAAAGCCTATCTACACCCTTTAAAAACATTACAAAGAAACAATGTAGAACATTAATATAATATATACATCACAAAGCTGGTTTGAGAGTTTGACAGCAACTGTATATCTCCAAAAATAATTTATTTTTATCCATTATGTGACTATGATCCCTTTTTGTCTGTATTGAAATTCACCTGTTGTCTCAAGTAACCAAAAAGAACTGAAGGGACAACAAACGGTGCTATTACTGTACAAGATGTTTGTGTAGCTTGGGTGTAGATCTTTATCTTTTCCCCCCTCTCACTTTATTCTCTGATTCTATTAGCTAGTCAACTTTTGCACTTGTTGGTGTGTGGAAAAGATTATATGCATAAACCAATTAGAGGATTGGAAGTGCTTTCCTCCTATAAGCTAGAAAACTAGTTTACTCGTGGTGAATGAGCTAATTGAGTACTAGCAAGGTAGCAAGCTTTTTATATACCACCAGAGACAACTAGAATAGTCAAGCAGAGAATCTAATCTATTACATAAGCATTACACAAGGACATTAACTGGCTCTTTCCTGCAGCAATGCCAAATTTAATTCAGATATGCTCCTGGTTTCATTATATCACATCCTGTGTTAGCAGTTAATAGGCAAGACATAACTGACACAGGTTATGTGTTAAGTGCTTATGCCAAAGAAAACACATTTCTGAAGAAGCTGTCAAGGTACTAAAAGCTAACATTGTAGTTCAGCTACACTTTGCCTGAGGTCAAAAGAAGACTATGAATACTGGACTTTCACCATTAAAACTTTATCAGTGTAAGTACTTAAGTGAAACATTTAAAAAGCAATAAATACTGTTCTAGAAATTGATGAACCTCAGAAGATCAAGAGATATAGTTTAGATTGGAGCTTATTGTCAGAGATCAGCTGATGTGTCAAGCTCCTGCCCAAAGTGAATCTTCCTGTGATACGTCACTAATATATTAACAAGTAGCTCTTGTACAAATGTTCCCCCTTAACCTCTGTTAAATCCTGCTTATCCCTGAGGCATGTCCCTGACAACAAGGTTGTCAAGCTGGACAAATTATGCACCTGTTTTTCCATTTAAATGGAAAGGTTTTCAAAGAAATAATCAAACAGTAAGGCAAATTGCACTTGCTGGGCATGTTTTTCTGAAATCTATGGGATAAAATCGTAACTATCAATGTCAAAGGCAGAGCTCCCTTAACAAAACCCAGTATCATTAGCTATGCAGATTGGCAGATTCAAAGGCAGATTAAAAGGAGAGAGGAGAAGCAGCAGCCTCCAAACATGGGTGCGATATCAATGAAAGACGTTTTTTACCACCTGCTAGCTGGCTTTGCAAGGTCCTAGTTCCTTCAGAGTTCTACTAAGTTGTAGAGTTGTACTAAGTTACTCATGCTTTAAGAGAGACAAAAAATCCATCAGGAATGGTAACTGGGCTCTGCTTTTGCCTTTCTTCCTTTCTGTCATATGTGTTTTTAATCCAAGTTGTTTACCGATCAGGCTTCCAAAGAAAAATGGAATACATTAATTGTGAAGACTGCACCATCCAGGGTGAGATGCATTAATGAGGGGAAAATGCTCTTGTATTCATTCTAATTCCAGTAAATTGAGTCTCTAATCTTCAATTGGTGTTAGAAATCAGATCAGATAAGGATCTAAGATCCACAAGACTTTCTAGCAAAAGGAAATGGGAGAAATAAAAACCAAGCCAGAGTTCGAACTTAATTACAACAGCCCTAGAACTTACGCAGTAATAGACACATAAAAAGCCTAAAAACACAGAAAACTCAAAGAAAAAGCACTGTAGTGAGTCAAGGATGCATCAAGCAGTGAGCATAGGCATGTCATTAAGGCCAGACTCAGCACTAAGCATCAGTCCAGTTCCTTAAAGAGTGACACCAGTTTGGCCAAAGGCGGCAACAACAGAAATGGCCACATGTTAGCTAACCTCTCTCTTGAGTGATCACGCTGGATAAGCAGATCCTAGGGATTACATCTGGTTTAGATCAACAACAAGAGACAAAGGAATACCCTGGTGTATCTAATGGGGTGTGCATGAGAGGACATAATCCATTCCAGAAGGCTTACAGCTGCTTACATAAAACCATTCAATAAAAAAGTACATCTCATGCCACACCACAATGTGATTTTTGAGAAAGCACAATCTCACTCACACAGCAAAATAAAGGTGAATCAGCAAATAATTTCAGAACATCTCTGTGCAGTCTAATCATGCACTGCGATTATGGGAAGATGAAAAAAGTATTAACAGAAACAAGGCAGCACATAGGGCTGAGAGATAAGCAATTATTAGAAAAATTCCCAAATGATCTAGTACACTAGAGATACTTAGGAACATGGTTCTCTGAAGTCACTATATAAAGAAACACCAGCTTCTGAGGATGCCCAGATACAAGAGGAAAAATATTGTAGAATGTCTAGAAGCAGTATCTCCTTAAATCAGTACAAACTCAAACAGATCCAGAAAGGAGACTGTAACATGTCATGAAGAAAAGAAATAAGAGAACGAGGTAATACCAATGGTATTACAAACAGTGACAGCTAATGGTTTTGTCCAGCAAATGACATATCATACCAGAAATGCCTTTAAAAAAGAGGGTGCACTGCAGTCTGCTTATGTAAGCACCCCACAGAAGCTGCTTTTCAGGAACAAGTCTCATAATGTACATTGCATCTTCCTTCGGACGTGAGGGCTTATCAGCAAGAACTAACTATGTCTCTTGGGAAAATATGAACTACATGCCAAAACAGAATTGATTGTAGAACTGCGAGATTGGAATCTTCACACAGGAAAATAAAAGCAACAATTCTTCCAAGCCAAAGCAGATAATGAAACTGCCAACTGTATCCATTAAGTTTGGAATTACAAATCCGGACATTCTACAGTTAGGAGAGAACATTATATCCCAAGGGATATATGTATACTGTGCTCTACCTGGATGTTGACCAATCAAAATGCTAAGCACTATTACAAGGAGAGAATCAGTGAAGTAACTCTTAAACCAGGAGGAGATTTCCAAAATTACTCTTAGGGCTGTGGACGATAGAGGAAGAATTAAAGCAACACCTTTTGTCCTGTCAACACAAAACAATGATTCTTTCTTTTCTTCTGCTGCTAGAATGAAATCAGAAACTATCCACGTGAAACAGACATATTAAGTTTCTTAAGAGGTAAATTAAAGTGGGGATATGTAAGCATGGTAGTAGTCACAACAGCAAATTGTAAAATTCAGGACCGTATTGAATCAAAGATAGCCAGGCTTTCAGAAACATCAATCAATGCCTGCACATTACGCCAGTTCTGAACTTATTTTTTATATATATATATATATATCCTCCAAGTGCAATTTCAGCTGATTCCTCACACTACAAACTTCGTAGTTTTCCAGTTGGAGACTGTCTAGTAGCATATGCCTTAACAACACTCCTCAAAACACAGCAGCACTGAGCACAAATAGAAAAAGCAGTTGAACCAGACTTGCTCATGTTTCAGTCACTTTCTGGTAGGCACTGAATTTCATATAGGGATTCATCTTGAACTACCAGTCACTCTTCCATATTCAAAATCCTAGGTGACTCATAACATGAGATTAACCATTTTCATTACAGATGATCTTTCAGCTCTCATTTATTTGTCTCAAAAGAACCTCACTATGGCCGATAAACTCACCACCTCTGTGACTACAGACACTTTGCAAGAGGTGGAATAGAAAAGTTTTCACAGAAGACATCATAAATTCATTACTTACATTATTTTCATACTACAGGCAAATGTTTATCAAAAAAACCCAACCAAACAAGAGCAGATGGAATACTGAGCCAAATCATAAACTACTGCAAAAAAGAGGCAGGACAAAGATAATGATCAGAACAGGATAAAGAAATACCAAAACAGGATAAAGAAATTTCAGAACCATTTCTGAAAATACATGGGCCAGTTCACTGACCAAATTCTGAACTGCAAGGAGGGACCTAAATACCAAAAAAAGCAAGGAGGAATTAGGAAGTTTGATGGTTTTGCTCTCATAAGAGTCAGTGTAATGCATGCTTACTAGCATTCTCTCAAAAAGTAAAAATTTATTTTCTGTCTGTCTGGCTAGCACAGCTACTTTTCATAATAATTAATTTTTTTAATTGCTGCAGTAATCAAGCTATTCAACATTATTGATATGAGGTGTTGATAATGAAACTCATTTTTTTCTACTCTTGGATTGCAAGAGTAAAAAGTTTTTGACATTCTTCAATTTTTCTCTTAGATCCTTGATTTTACATATGCCACATCCAATCACACAACTTCACTGAGTATATTCAGTAGATAAAAACAATAAAACAAAACAGGATTAGTTATAAAGCCTCATATTTTAATTTTGCCCAGTTGCCTTTGCACCTAGATTCTTGTCTGATTCCCCCACATCTAAAAAGAGAAGGCAGATTGACGTCTGAGGGAAAGGCTGA
>NW_010549956.1:0-25198 GCF_000687285.1 Phaethon lepturus | reverse complement strand
CAGGAATGACTTTGTCCTCCTTGGATAGCAAGAAAATGAAAATTAGCTATCGGAATATGCATTGCTTTGAGGCATCTTCAGACACACTTCCAATTTCTCTCTCTCTCCCTGTCTGTCGTGATTAGCTTGGTAAGCAACATCTCACCTACCCACACAAAACCACCAGTGTGTCCTCCAGATCCACTCCTGGTAAGGCAATATTCAGCTGAAGAGAACTGGCCTCACAAATTCCTGTTGGTCTATCCACAATCTTGAAAAGCCAAAATAGAAGTAAAAATTTTGAAGGACAAAGTTTTATGCAATCTACCCAAACCTTTGTAAGGCCTCTGGGTTTTGTGTCACTCTTCAGGGTTTCATTACGCTTTCATCAAAAAAACCAAACAAAAACAACAAACCATATAGGCATTAACTGTGAATGTTAATATATGTGAACTGCTATATATATTTTTTTAAATCGAGTCAATTGCAATGTAGCATTGCTCTAATAGGAGAAGACTCTATGCAAACAGGAAAAACAGGCAGTCTTGCATTCATTGCAAACACAATGTTTTGTCCACACATCCCAAACAAATTCTCCCCTCGGTCCCTCCAAGCCTCACTGTCTGCAGTGCTCTACAGGATTTCTACTCACTCTTCTTCCACACCTTCACCCATTCACTGGCTGCAAGATAAAGTTCAATTTAATCTCCATGAAATAATTTAGAGACATTTTGGAAAACCCAGGATCTAAAGATTTCAGAATTTAGTGGTGTCTAAAATACAATGAATGGAAAAACTTTCTTCTCAAATGCATTATCTGAGCTCTGCAACTGCAGACAAACAATATAGCAGCAATTTATATCCATGGAAGGTGATGGAGAAAATCAACATGGAAACCATTTCCAAACACATAAAGGGAAAGAAGGTGATTGGGAGCAGTCAGCATGAGTTTGCAAAGGGGAAATCATGCTTTACCAACCTGATAACCTCCTACAACAAAGTGACCAGCCTGTTGGATGAGGGGAGAGCAGCTGCTGCAGTTTACTTCAACTTTAGTAAGGCTGACCCTAAAACATCCTCATAGACAAACTGACAAATTAGAGGCTAGATAATTACACAGTGAGTTAGACTGAAAATCGACTGAATGGCCAGGCTTGGAGGGTGGTGATCAGGAGTACTAAGTCCAACTGGAGGCAAGTCATTAGTGGTGTAACCCAGGGGTCATTTACCGGGCCTAATACTGTTTAACAACTTCATTAATGACCTGGACGGTGTGACAGAGCCAGTTCACAGATGATACAAAACTGGGAGGAGTGGCTGAAACACCGCATGGTTGTGCTACCATCCAGTGGGTCTTGACAAGCTGTAGAATTGGGTCAAGAGGAACCTTATGAAGTTTAATAAGGTGAAATGCAAAGTCCTGAAGAGGACTTTGAAGAGCAGTAAACTCAGGCACCGTATACACTAGGGACCAACCTGCTGGAAAGTAGCTCTGCAGAGAAGGCGCTTGGGGTCCTGGTGGACAACAAGTTGACCATGAACCAACAATGCACTTTCACAGCAAAGGCAGCCAGTGCTGTCCTGGGTTGTGTTATGAGGAGCATTGCCCACAGGTCAAAGCAGGTGATCCTTCCCCTGTACTCAGCACTGTGTGAGGCCACACCTGGAGCACTGCATGACCAGGTCTGGACTCCCCAGTACAAGAGAGACATGAACTTAATGGAGTGAGTCCAGCTCGAAGATGATTAAGGGACTGGAACATCTTTCATATGAGGAGAGGCTGACAGAGCTGGGACTCTTCAGCCTGGAGGAGAGAAGGCTTAGAGTGGATCTCATCAATGGGTATAAATACCTGATGGGAAGGAACAAGGATGAGGGAGCCAGGCTTCCCAGCTGTGCCCAGTAACAGGTCAACAGGCAATGGGCACAAATTCAAACACAGCAGAGTCCATCTGAACACAAGATGACGGTTTCTTACTGTGAAGGTGATCAACCACTGGCACAGGTTACCCAGAGAGGCTGTGAAGTCTCCATCTGTGAAGATACTCAAAATCTGATGGCCACGGTCCTGGGCAACCCTTGACCCTCTTGGGCATCTAGATGATCTCAAGAATTCCCTTCCAAACTAAATGATTCTGTGATTCTCTTGATATCCAATAAGACTAGAAACAGTTTTTGGCAAGTACAAGGCAATGCAGTCCCTAGTACAAGGGGATCGGTTGCCAGAATAGGGACTTTTCAACCTGCATATTTGACATTCAGATGTGAGTGAATAAGAAAAGTTGATGAGCCAAGGACATCCTAAAAGAAGAAACTGTTCTTCAAACGCATTCACATAAACCCCAGGGCTATTGTCCCTACTTACATGAAAGGAGATTGGTAAGGATATGCTTTGGAGAGTTCTATTACAGTCCTCATAGCGGATGATTATGTAAGTTGTATATTGTACTACTGCATTTTTAATAGGGAACAAACTGTCACTACCATCTTTTTAGGCAGCAGACTACAATCCCCAGGCAAGATAAAATCTGCTGTTTCCACCAAGTTTCTGCAGGCATTGTGGAGCAAGCTGCTGGGGAAACTGCTGCCTAGCACCTAGAGGAAGATAATTCTTACAGCTTGTTTCACGGGTCTGGCAGGAACACAGCTGAAACTTGGGAGGAGCCAGAAGCTGCTAATTTGCCAACTGGTGTTACCTTGCCTCTTTGCTTTATGCTTATGCCTTGTCAGCAAGGCAGTAGGGTTTACAATCATACCCATCTTCTTTTCCAAGCCTTTGAGAACTATGACTTTGATACGGTGGGTTTTGGCAAGACTGGAAAACAGACAAACGCTTGATATTTTAACTCCAAAACATTATCTCTGTGTAATCTAGAGTACGAATTTATAAAAGGCCAGCTGTTACATGTTATGCAACTCTTACCCCATATTTAAGGAATTTTGCACCTGGTAAGGAGATATAAACTGAGACTTACCCATACAGGCGGGCTTTTACAGCAGAGCAGCTAATGTATGATAAGCCCATACCCTAGATTATAACTTATAATTTAAGTAAACAAATAAATACTGCCAGAATATTGCAATACTTGTCTGATCAGTCATCATCTGCTGTTTTATCAACAATGATGAAAAAATTAGCCAACAACCATCATTACTTGTGGATGTTTAGGAGGAGGTTAATTTCAAACACTCAAAAGGGATTTCATAATTAATATATTTAAAGTGAAGGAATCCTGACACTTCAAAAATTCTAAAATGATGTGCATGGGAAAGGTATGAGATTGTATGTGCAAGTGATGAGGTGCTCTCTTCCTACATAAAAATGGAGCTGAAAAGCTGAAGATTATGTAAGTGGATTAGGAAAGCTGTAGATTCCTCTCCCATCTGCTTTTGCAGATTTCACAGTGCCTTGATGTTACAGCAATAAATCAGGATGACTGTGTTTAGCCTAATTACCTCCTCTTGCAAGGCCAAATCTTTGTTAACCATCTCTACACAGGGAAGAGCAGAGAAAAGGACCATTGCAGCAAAGTATCAACATGAGGGTTGGATAACTTAATACAAACTGTGTAGTCTGGCAGGAACTTCCAGTATCTGGAGCCACATTTTTCACTTTCAGCATGGCAGAGAACATACTGCCCTGTTCTCAAACACTCATGTCACCTTACTATGGAATGCCAATATCAGAACAAGCTGTCAACCACAGTTTTAAAACCACAGCATTTACAAGGTGATGTAACACAAATTCCACTTTGACTTCAGATTCACAATATACAAGAAGTCTTGTATTTTCTGCTTTTAAGGCAACAAAATATTTTAGGTCATGACAATTCTCTAGATACACAACACATGCTAGAAAAAACAGTATGGAACTTAACCTATGCACGGAGTGCTCTGCAACATGCTACTCCATGCTCATGTTACCTGCCAAGAAATAGGCTGTAATGGCAAAATACAGGTTGTAAAATGGTGACAAGAGAAGGTGACAAGAAACATGGAGTGAGAGACAGATTTTCTTCATAATTACCTTCACTTGAAAAGGTGCAAAGATATGAACGAAGTGATTTTAATTACAGTATCACTAATTCCCCCATGTTTTTTACTCCCAAGTCTATTCGTGTTTTACCCCCCCCAACCCAAAGGAGACAGTAGTAAAAAACCATGAGGAGGAAACCAACAGCCCCTAAACCCACAAGGCTGGGTGCTAGGAAAGGGACATAGTGGCACAAGCCAGACAGTGGCAGCTCAACAAGTTTTAAAATAGCCTGTTTGGAAATATGATGTCATGATTTTGCTTTCTGATGATTTCTGTACCCTTAGCTTTGCTTTCAAACTAATTTTTTTAGGTTCATCATTAACAAACTCTGTTCAACATGGAATTTTGCAATCATAAAACCTCTGGTCTTCCACACGTAGGTAAGATAAGACACTGCCATTGAATAATCCTTCACCACATGTAGCTGCCACTAAACAATAGTGCTATATATGTAATGTGTAAAGGAATGTTTATGAGTTGAACAGAAACAGTTCAGCAGAGCTAGACACCAGTGAGAAGATGAGACATTTAATTAGAAGCAATGTTTTGAAGAAAACACAAATTCACCTGCCCATTACTGCATCACCAACTAAAAGGCATGTCTACCATGCAGAGAAGTGAGAAGAGCTGGGGGCATTACAGCTCATGCAGCCACTGTAGTTTAGCTGTACTCAGATCAAGAAAGTTAAATTATAATGCCCAAGGATCTCCCTATACATACTGAAGTTTACTTCTGGCAGGGTCAGTTAAACTTCATGAGAATCTTTACTGCCACAGCCGGAGCACTTCACATCATGAAATGTTTCATTTCAAGCTAATTTAGGTACTATATACTACATTGCCTTCTGGCATAAGTTATAAAGCTGTTAATAATAACAGTCATACACCCTCAGCCTATGCACAGCACTTAGTGAAAATGTCAGCAGTTAGTTACTACAGATACAGAAAGCAAACCACTTCCACATGTGAAAAGTGCTCAAGTCCCACAGCAGTAAGGTTGTAATGTGGCTCACCTATAAAAGATCCTATAGCTGCATAGATTAAAACAGTGAAAATCACATTCAGCATTAGCACCAGCTAATGCAACATAAACCTATCCTCACAGCAGAACCACCTCATTCCATTCCTTCAGAGTGTCTGATGGATGTTAGTGTTGCATGAACACTAATAACTTATCACAACTAAACACATACCCAACATTCCTTCCTTTTCTTCTGTTGGTGACTGATTCGCACTCAGGCCATCTACTGGAAATGAATGTTACATGATGACATCGCACTACCTTGGGTCATTTCTTTGCAAAATGGAATGCTAGAATGCTGCCCTGTCAGGACTTCCGTTACGGTTCTGTACAGCCTAGGATTCTTTACAATCTGTTTTTACATCATGCCCACCCTATATCACCTGAGACAGGATTTCACAGCTAATTTTACAGCTTTTTATCACCTTTTGTGGTTTTGTATCTAATTTCTCTACAGTGTTCTTCTAATGAGGGAAATGTGTGTCTTAGAAACTATGCCGAGGAACTTTTCTTTAGAAAGAGCCCGAAGTATTTTACAGTGTATGCAAACGGTGCTGAATGTGTCTTATGCCCAGGCAAGATAGCTATATTTAAAGAATGTGACAACTGCTTAACTTTGCAAGCATCAGTACAAACCAAAGACATTTTAAGTTTGTAGCATTTAACTCTCTCGGTATGAGCTTAGTCGGCAGACCCATATTTGAACATTTTGGCTTTAAAAAATAAAGCAAAATTACACTGCTGAGAAGTCATCAGGAACCACATTTAAACAGGACATGCAAATTAAAGCTATTGTTATTCTTTACTAATTGTTAAATTTCCAAGTGATCTCAGTATTTCACTGTAAAAGACAGGAATAATGAATTATCTCAGGTTGAAATATAAAATAACTGGGAGTATATCTGGGTATATCGTAATTCAGAATTCTCTTTTTTTCCTAAGCTACACAGTAACTCCTGATTTTTCATTCATCTTTCCCTCTTTAGAGGGGAAAACCACTTCAGAAATAGTTTTATGACTGTTTATTCTGTCTGTTGAAGAAACGGTCCAGTCATTAACAGATGGGTTTGTTGAGGGAACACTGACAACATGACATTTGAAATTAGACAGTAACTGTAAAACTGAACCACACTATGAAAGGAATGGGGGTCACAGACAGAGGAAATATGGCTATGGTGAACAAATAATTCATAATTAATTAGGATAATAAAATTATCCTAGGCATCCTAGAGCATTTAACTGTCAGTGAAATTCATGGTACTTATTGTGTTGACAGAGATATCGCTATCAATGAAATTAGCCAATCATTTCTGATTAACCAGACATAGCATCAATGAACTCCTGAAATAACATGTAAATTGTTCTTAAAATTTATATTAAAAATTTTTGCCAGAAAAAATCTATCCATGCTATACTACTGAAATAATCTGTAAACAGTTCTTAAAATTTATATTTAAAAGCTATGCCAGTGCTATGCCTGCCACAGTGTTCATTCTAAGTGTCTTCTGTAATAAGCAAGGAAATTCACAGTATAATTTAATAGTGTAGCATGCCCTGAGGGGAGAAAAAGTATTTCCAACAAAAAAAAAACATCTGCAAAGACACTTATTTACAGAGGCATGTGATAAACAGACTCATGTGCTCATTAAGTCAAAAAAGAGTAACATTCTTTTCTGATGAATTAACAAAGCTACCATGTATCATAATTAATCTGAGTTTCAAGATTTCTTATTTATGTATTTGTTCTGCTTTGGTTTACCTTTGTGTATCAACCTTCTCAGTGTTGTAACACAATTCAGTATGCCGGTTTGAAAAGTAGTCAGTTAGATTTTTTAATTTCCAGCACAAGTAAACTAAGCTTTGTTAACAGGTAGACTTTCTTCTGTGTAGCACTTTTTAACCAAAGGTTACAAAGGTTATCATGAGGATAATCTAGGCAGTCAGAGGACTGAAGATCAACAAATTGCTTATTTTTTTTTAATTTTCTTATGTAAGCATGATGGCTGAGATCCAGTTCTCCTACTCTGAAAGCTACTCTGAGTCAACAACTCGGTAGACATTTTGGAGAAGTTACAACAAACTAAAAATATGAATTCTTACTGCTGTCTTTTATGCGTTACAGAAAGTTTGTTTTGAAAAATTTTTCACCAAAAATTATTTCAGAAAATGACTTGCAAAAATAGAATAACTAATGCAATATGCTTTTTCCTTTGACTTTAAGCAACAGCCAGCAGGGTCATACATGCTTGCAGAAATAACATTTAAAATTGTAGGCAGGAAAACAACTAGAAGAATTCAATAAAGATAAGGTAGATAATTCCCAGTCTGAAAAACAGGAAGAAGTTTCTTACACATTTGGACATCTGCTAAGGGATGGTTTCTCAAGGAAACTGATTGCAACTCTCATTCCGGGACATTTAAAGCTCAAAAGCTGAATGCCAACTCAATGTAATGTGTGGCAGAGAGAGGGACTGTAGAGCCCAAAGACGACCTGTTCTGTCTTCTATGATTGTATAGCACAGAGTTGCTCATGAATGTGAGCTCCCACTCATCTCCCAGGTTTAGTAATCAACTGTTACAGAATCACTAGTTCTTTTAAACACATTCCTCCTTCAGCCATATTTTAGTCATACCATAGCCTTGGTGAATGCAGATCACTTGACAGTAAAGTAGGATAAGGTTTGTGGGACAAGTATTATCGTCTACAAGACCACCTGATGTAGCTGAGAAAAAAACTTAGGGCACACAATTATTTGTTCAGGTTTGAAAGAATAAATAAAGGTTTTAACAAACTGATCCCAAATTATTTTACTTATTTTTAAAAATTGGACAATTTGAAAGAAAAATGTGATTCCCCATGGCAAGGGAGAGCCAATGAAGTAATTAACAGGACAAAGAATGACACAGAGAAACAGTACTGCTACTGGTAATATTAGAGTTTCTTGTGAAAGACATACAAAGAAATGATGTGGAAATGATTAAAGATCTTCAAAAAAATTAAAAACATTCAAATAACCATCATGGAATTCAAATACCATGAGACACAAAAAATTATTGCTGCTTCCAACAAAATATCAAGAGAAATAATTTTCGTGGTAATTCCATTACAGTTGAAAGAGTGATATATTAACACTGAAGAACTGTACAGTAACTGAGCCCTGAGAGCACTCAGTAAATCATTTAACAGAGTTTGGCAGATAATATCAGGAAATGCTTTAAAAAAAAAAAATTCTCCTCCCCCCAAGACACAAATCATTGCATTATGAGCCTGAGATACTATAAAATTCTTTGTGTTAGCTTTATTTGTTATAAAGGTGAAATATTCCAAATTTGGTTAGATTTCAAGTTGTTAAAACTTTTCGTACATTTTAAATTTACATCTTGTAATCTTTTTGCTGTCTTATTTATTTTTCCCAGAGTTAAACAGGTGATCATACAATCAACTAATGGAACTGGCATGTACATGTAAGGTGTGCCAGGAAGTGACACAAGTAATTAATTAGGTAATATCTGATCCTCTACTTAATCAGTGTCAGTGTGATATTTCTACTAAAAGAGTATTTCAGAAACCAGCATTCTTCAGATGAGACCAAGATTCTTGTCCTAACAGCTTTTGTAAGTTTTAATGAGTTTTCATGAGAGTAGAGATGTCCATGCCAATGTCAAGTGGTGATTCTCATGTAAAGGTGTATTTTTTGCCTCTCAAATCTTTGCACTGCAATATGAACTAGACATTGCTCTTTACTTCTTAACAAGTCATATTGCTGACATACAGCAGTTTCTTCCACACAAAAGTGGAGGCAAAAAACACCCAGTGCTTCATAAATGATTTACAAAATACATCTTGAGATGAAAAGTATATACAGAATGCAAGATAAATACACATCTTAAAGGAATAATAGAAAGAAGTGTAGCTTTTTGTCAGCAGTTTGCAGTATGTACTGTTACAATCATAACCAAAATCCTAGCTGTGTCTTAAAAGACTGAGGTCATACCAACACAGTTCCAGACAGTCCTTTTGCACTACTGCTGCAAGCTATATAATGGAGGTATTCTTCATGGTAAATCTGACTTTCATTGCTCTGTAATGGTAGGATTTTTCAATGCTGCACTTACCAGTGTTATGAAGAGACAATGTGCTAACACCATTTGATACCCTCCATTTTTGAAAGCATTTAGTACTAAACAGTGCTGTGCAAGACAGAACAAGAAACACCAAACAGCACCACGACCAGGAAGGACACCTGTCAAACATGTCACACTGCTTCCCTTATATACTCATAATGTGAACTCTGACTGTATTATATTCTGTTGCTGTAAATTAGTTTCCTCTAATGGGTATGAAAAGTTGAAGTTTTTCTGTGACTTTTCCCACAGAGCTTCCCTCAGGCACCCATTGGTCCATTATTAACATTATTCCACTGAGACCACATTATCATGGCATAAACATGAGCTGCCAGGAATTGTGGATTTGCACAGAGGCTGTGGGAAATCTGTGAGTAGGCTTTATTATATGGGAAGACAGACGCATCAAGAAACATGACTCAATGAGCTAGTGAATGCTTTTTGAGAATACAGATCTCTAGGCTTTGCTAATATGAAAACCTTCTTTAAGGGCTAGCTTAGCGATGATAACTATTTTATTAAGAAAAAATATGTTTGTTTTATAAAGATTAGGTATTGATTAAAAAGTTCTTACTACAAGTATAGAATACATATTTATATTACTTAAATAGACTGTAAACCAAAAATGTTATTTTCCTTACTAAAACCAGCTTAGATGTACTGTAAGGTTCCTGTAAAGGACTAAAGAATACCTCAACATCTTAATTCTTCTTTTGAGTGTGGATTTGAATTATATTAAAAGTTAGCTGTATCATAATCATGTACATATGTATGTAAAGTACATATTATAAGATGGCATCAGATAGATAACTAGTAGGTGTAGATGTGTGTGTACATCATAAGCCTCTCTATAAATCAACTTATTCTCTTCCCATTCTTCACCGAAATGCTCTGGCATACCATCCTCCTATTTGCCATCATTCTTTTCTTTGTTATAGAGTTTCAGCTTGTACATCCCTGTAAATGAGTCAACTGGTTGCTAATACATATTTACTCACTAGTTTGGCAGTGATGGACGCAGTTCCATTTTATAAGCTCCTGAAAAGCTGTGGGGTTTTGATGACCCAATCATTCATCACAGGCCTACACTTCTTTTGGCATCAGTTTTCTAACCAGAACTTGTTGCATAGGTTTCCAACTGACAGAGTGAATTCACATTGCAAAGATCACCCTGAAATTCGTGCTTGGTACTTTGCATGTAATATGAGCTGGAATAGATAGTATTTGTGTGGTGAAAATAGTTTACTCATTTGGCACAAAAAGATATGATAATGCCATTCATCAGAAAAACATGCAGATGGCAGTTGGATTGTCTCAGCAAGGGTTCATATTCTGCATTCTCTCTCTCAAGTAAAGTTGTCTTGTTTGGTTTCCATGATGAGTCATCTGATGCTGCCGGGTGGGCAACTACAGTGCTAAAAGCCTAGTGGGGACAGAGAATACAGCCTGGCAGGCATTCCAGTAGTTCTCTGGTGTCCAAATTTACACTTTCAGTAAAAGATAACACATTTCCAAATACATTCTTGCCTATTCTGACTTCCTTTCCTGAGATCTCTCAGGAAAGACATCTTTCATTCTGTTGTCATCCGGAAATGTTTTATGTTTCCATTGAACATCAGTTCATAAATCTCTTTTCAAAGAAGGACCATTCCGAAAACAATTATTTAACTCACTATACCTGCTCTCTTGCTTTGTGCATGTTCAGTATGTGATCAGGAAAATCTGTAAGACTGACTGGTTGACAGACTGACAAATTCTACCTAATTAGTACACACCAGATTTAGCCAGTCATGTTCAGCACTTCAAGCAATGTTCTACCAATGTCAGACCTTGATTTTCTAATTCTAAATAGCTGAAGATTTGCATGAGTCAAATAGAATTATTCAATGATGTTATGTCTTTCACCAAGTTTAAAGATATCTCAAACATGAAGTGAAAAAGTAATGTGATATAAACTGCACAAAAACTAAGCATGAGCTAGAAAAGAGTGGATGTTCAAGAAAAATAACATTAGGGAACACAGTTTGCATTCTGCATTGCTATCTTGGAAAAAAACAGTCTTTGAAAGATTATTACACATTAAGAAGTCCACCAAACAATACAAATAAATTACTTATTTAAGATGGTTCACTTCAGAAGCAGTTTATTACCACCTGCACTCCTAGACTAAATGGGAGTAAAATAAAAAAAAACCCCAAACTTAAAAAGATTTTCTCCCAGAGTTTTTCTCAATGAAACAAAACCAATAATGACCAAAATTATTTTAATATACTGACATATAACAAATAGATAATGTACCTACCAACTATCCCACACTGTATTGTTTGAACATCAGATATACACAAACACAATACATTTGATATGGTTAAGACAGAAATTGAGCCACAAAGATAGCTTGCCCCACACAGTACAGGAGATCGACAAGAAAGGCAGGAATAAAATTCAATTCTTGCAAGCCCCTGTTTTAACCACATCATCTTTTTTAAGAATCCCCTGTAATAATTTTTTTTTCATACAGACTTTTTTTCTTTAAAAAAAACCAACTCTAACATACAAACACTGCGCTCTGATTTTTTTAAGTGCTTTCAGATTTAATGCTGGCCTTAATGTGAACAGAAGTTGCCCTATAAGTTTTAGAAATACTTGGCTAAACACCAAACACTGCACTTACATAAGGCCATATAATCACCTGACACTTGTAGCTGCCTCGCTGATTTTCCAAGAATTTTAATCCTCTTTTCCTGAAACTATCCCTTTAGTGAGAAAATATGTTTATTCTGTTACTTATATGCTTGCTTTGGAGACAAACAGTTTCATTTATCAAACAGGATAATAATATTTTCTACATTTCTACAATCAAGACATTTCTTTGTACAGCAAAGTACAAACTGTGGCTTATCATGTAAAAGGGCCCATTCCTCAACTCTACACTCCTGGGCTGTTTCTACACATTTAAAAGCTTTTCTACAGAATAATGAAGTCTCCTAGCTCTTCCTTCCTGCCAAACAGACAGATCAACACACCAGCAAGTAATGGACATAGCTGGTGCACAGCAATTATGACACTGTGCAAAGAGATAGAGATAGCTGCTTGATCATTGGAGGCAGAAGTAACTTGAACTTCCTATTATCATAGGTTTGGTTTTATTCAAAGTTTGAATGTATAACTATCTATTCACCGCTTTGCTTTAGCTCATATTTTATGTTCAGATAGAAAATGTAATGGGTCAAACCCATAGCACCATGAAGTCAATGGAATTTTTAACTACAGGCTTCAAAGAAACCAAAATCTGTCTCATTATTACTCACAATGTTTCTTATTAGTGATTACACAACTGCAGCTTTCATTAACAATCATTTTGTTGTCTGTTTTTTTGTACATGTAATTTACACTTACATCCTTTGTAATAATTAAAGGTCACTAAAGTGACAACAGAATGTATTAAGTCCCTGAACAACAAACTGTGGGAAGCCAGAACAATACTCCAGGGAATTACCGCTTCACTTTAAAAAGGATTATTGCATGCTGTTCTTACAATAACAACAGAGAAACAGACTGGTTCAGATTCGAAGGGACTGATGGAAGTCTTTGGTCCACCCTCTGCTCAAAGGAGGGTAAACTAGAAGAGGTTGTTCAAGGCCATATCCACTCAGGTTTTTAATATTTCCAAGGATAAAGACTCCACAAGCCCTCTGGGCAACCTGTTCCAGCATTTGACCACCCTCACAGTAAAAAATATTTTCCTTATTTTTAAGTATTTCCATTTTTGCTCATTGCCTCTTGTTCTGTCACTTCTTTGCAGTGGTGTCACCTTGTAGTTATACAAATATTGGGGGAGTATTTGGAAATCTCCACTGTTGCAAAACCACCAGCGTAACTCCACTTCAGCTGTACAAAAGATCACTCAAAACATCATTCACTGTCAATCACTAGCATGTCAAAGCATACTTAAATTCCCACCATACTCCTACATAAGCACTTCCTACTATTACTCCTGCAAGCAGTTTTTCCCCCTAAAAACCAGATATACCTCATAACACTTCTATACCACTTGAGGTTCCAGAAACCAGAAACGGCTTGTCATACAAAAGGGGTGGAGGGTGGGTAAGGAAATGAGCTGTGCCTAGAAAAGTCAGAGCAAATTCTTAGAAAACAAGTTTTACTTCTGTAGCAGCATGGTCCATAAAGTAGTAGGAAAAAAGGAGGACAGCATGAAATGAATAGCTGGGAAGAGCCACTGATGACTCCGCAGCAACTACTATTCTGTGCTTTCCAACACTTTCCTCCCTTAGCCTCAGGAAAGCAGCAAGAGGAAGGGGCTACCGGCTGTACACAGTGCTGCAGCTCTGGCACAGATGGAACAGGCAGTGACTGCTCCCAGCAGCCTAATGCCCTTGGCACCTGCTTCCTTTGCCTGTGCCCAAAGAGTCTTCAGTGGAAATTTCTCAAGTGCAAAACAAACGGGCAGTTTGTGGCTACATCAGGCATTTCATTGTTCTAGCACTTGTGCAGGGACAACAGTTGAAGCAAGAGGAGAGCAAAAGGAACAAAACAGTGCACAGGAACTCCTGTTGCTAACTCATCCCATTCTGCTCTGACACAACACAACTGAAGGACACCAAAGGATGGAATACATAAGAATTAAAGTCAGTTGCTTAAAAGTACAACCGCAGGAAGACTTTTCTGTATGAACATAAATGGTTCCATGCTGCCACCTGACATGCCCACAACCTCCAATATGAATGAAGCTTTCATGACCCAGAACTCAGCCGCCTACCGTGGGGATTATGCAGATTTGGTATGGAAAACGCCCTGTGGTACTCAGGAAATTCAAACTCTGACAACAAACTAAATGGCATTAAATACAAAGTTGCAGTTATTTATTAAAATTCCTGCCTAATTGAAAGTTATGCATAATGGAATGAAAACAGTTAAAATAATCTGTTGTTCCCTGTTACTAAAAAATAGTTTATTCTTTTTGTTGCTTTCAATAAATACACTATTCCATTGAAAACTGAATGTCCTCAGTAAAAAATACAGTTTTTAGAACTTCAGTACCGAACTTATCATACTAAATAATTATTTGAAAGGTTGGCAACAATCACTATTTTTGTCTTTATCTTCACTTTCCTAAAAGTGCAGTTCTTTTACGTCCAAACATATATTGCTTCTGGGATGCATTATATATGGCGGGAGTAATTAGAAAATTGCTTAAAATCTTAAGACCATCAGTTTCACACAAATAGAGCTGACTTCAGTTTCTTGCTTGAAAGATTTTTTGACAAATAATGCCATTAACTGCCAATACTCTAGTGGGAAAACTAAACATGATTTCAAACCATGAGATTTTTTCTCCATCTCATCTGAAACATTGTTTCCAACCAGTTTATTAAACACTGAATATATCTCCAACTCAGCACATTTACCAAGTTAAGCAGAAATTCAAACTTCCATTCCTTCCAAGGGCCAAGCCTGCAGGAAAACAACATCTGCCTGGAGATCTGTGAATTTTCTTCTGCATCGTGAGGAGTGCATTCTGGCCAAAGAATCTAGCTTGTACAGCAGAACAGGCACATCAAGGCCCTCTAAAATTCCCATGTGGTACTGACCTAAAATGGAAAATGCTGAGAGCTGAATTTACATGAAATAAAGCATGTAGGTCAGTTGTCAGGAAAAAAAAAATCCGATTTTAGGGGTGCGTATTTGTGTGTCCGTCTGTATCTTGACTGAGTGGACAAAAATTAAAAAGCAACCAAACTTTTATTCTATCTGGAATGAAAGAAAAAAAATTGGACAATGCTTTAGAAAAATAATTCCTAATTTAATTCAGCACTACCTAACACCTTCAATGAATAACAATAGAATTTTTTTGTAAGTATCATCAATTTGCTTCACAATTAATTTTTAATTGCTCTAGAGCATCTTTGGAGACTTTTTTCGAAGGGCCTGCTCCTAACTCCAAGAGCCAAGCAGTGGAACTACAGAATGATGTCTCTGCTGCAGGAGAAATAGCAGTGGCTTCTCAAAGCAATGTATATGTTTTGATAGGATGGTGCTGGCAGTTTGTAATATGAGCTAGAGCAGGAATACAGGCATGCACAGCCAAGACTTACTAATGAAACTAATGCTGATTTCTTTGGAGGGAAGCTCATATACATTCTAAATAGTTCAAAAGATCTTTTTCCTTCCTGTAATCTGCAACATGCAGTGGTGATCCTGACCAAAAGACCACTGGCCCATACAGCCCTTAACCTGAGTAGGTCCAGCAGGCCTGTGCTGCGCACTCAGTTTGGCCTTCAGGCCCGTGTTGTGTAGCACGTATCCCTTGCCCGCAGGATAAACCCAGCCAGCTCACTGTAACCACTTGGTACCAGTGATTCCACCACCTGCGTGCCCTTCCCCTTACCTAAAAGTGCAGCAGGGAGTTTTCATGTGAACATCCTTTCTGTCTGACAGTAGAAATGACGAATCAAGCTGTCTACTTGTGAGAAAAGCCTATAATAGCTCGAATAACCAAAAGGTGGTAAGCCTTTCTAAGACAGAACCTGCACAGCATACCGCATGCTGATCGCAGGGAAGATAAACTACTGAAATTTTTGGAGTGCAGAAAAACACACTGTATCACTTTTACAGACCATAGTATAAACCGGGACAAAAGCAGTAATTGCCTTTTTTACATTTAATAGCACTTATTACTCTCTTCGTTTAAACTCTACTTAATTTTTGTTTCAGAAAACAACAAGCTTTACAGAAGTTAACGCAAACTGTTTTTAAAAAGGTTGTAAATACTTGGTTCACAGGTACATACGTGTATTATCATGTATATATTTTAATTTTAATAGGATAATTACATGAGAACTGTAGGAAAGAAGTATGTGGTGGAAACAATAGTGGAATCTAGGGTAAAACCCAGTATTCTGAAAATCAAAATTTTCAAAAAATCAGCAGACTAGAACATCTAAGACAATGACATTGTACAAGTCCTTATTTAAAAAGAACTATCAATCATTCTATAGGCTTTGTTATTTCTTACAAAAATCACCTTTAAAATGATGATTTTTAAAGCAAGACTTCTTAAAACAGTCATTCTGGGGAGAAATGTTATTTGCGGTAAGGATTGATAAAAGCATTATGGCCTTCTATTGAGATCTACAGAAAGGTAGTCATTGTCTCAAAATGAAGCGGCATCAAAACTGCAGACTTGCTTCAGATTTACCCATGCATGTTGTCACTCATATGCTTCTGTTTGGGGCAGGAAAGGAAGGATCAGAAGTCCCTTCCAGGTATCACTGTGCTCCCAAAACACTATGGACACAGTGAAATATGAGCTATGGTACAATCTGAATATAACCTGTATTTTGCTTTAGGTGACACCAGAAAGTAGGAAAGTAGCCACATCTATGACTTGCCAGCTTTATACCATCTGGAAGGAGGTGATTTCAGTGAGAAGAGGGACAGCTCAGTCTCCCTAGTGCAAATATAATCAGAGAGATTTGCACTATGTCTTTGGAAAACATAAATGAACTACCTTCCCTTTTGCTTCCATCTCCTTTGCAATAATTATTTATTCTACCTAAATTTCCCTTTCATTCTGATGTGTTATTGTTTACTTAACCGTAACAGTTTACTTAACTCAGCTACTCTGCCTAAGATATGAATCAGGTCTCCAATCAATATAACCTGCTTTTAAGCCTGGAATCAATTACTGGCCTGACTATTAATTTTGTTAATGATGTTGCAGAACTCAAGAATTCGGAGAGTTTGTTAGCTCCCAGGCATTAGTACTGTAAACATCAGCGTATTCTACTCACCATTTTTATCAAGGTAATCCAGGTACCAAAAAAAGTACCTTGGAGAGTAATTTTTTTAAAATAAATGTTTAAATATTATAAAGACAGACATGCTGCACCTTCTATTTCTACAATTAATAATAAATATTGACTATTTATGATAGTCTACATAGTTAACTTTTGGCTTAGATTTATGGCCAGGAATTGAGGTGTTAAAGCAGTCCCAGCAGGAAGAGGAAGTATTACAGCTGCGATGAAACTTTGTCGACAGAGTGAGCCATACATCAAATCTCCACAGTCCAGAGCCCCAGGACACAAACCAAATACTTTGTAACAAGAAGGCTCTGCAATGGGTCACAAAGGACAACAACTGCTTGTGAGGTTTTCAGCTCTTCAGTGAAGGACAGGCATGAGCTGGGGGGGGGGAAGGGGCGGGGCCCGCCAGGGGGGGAAGGGGCGGGGCTCGCCAGTGGTCTACCAGTACCAGCCCAGCAAAATGCAAACGTGAAACACATCCAGCATGCCAACAAACCCCTGAAAAACAGCAGGATAAGCTGTTCACTTAAAGCATCCCGATTTTTCTGATTAGAGGTCGAAATACAAAGCTAAATAGAATATACTATGTGATTTGAAAAAATACTCTCATATGCATGGGCTTATCACAGTCTTTCAGCTCCGGTGAAACCCTTCCTGGACAACCAGGAGTTGAGGGACACAAATCATTAAAGAAGATTCCTAAAAAGTAACATTTATATATAGTATGACAGAGACAGAACATGTAAGACAGAATCCATTTAAGGCTACTGACCACAGAGGCACCTGTGAGAAAGTGTGATCAGCCTGGACTTATATGACTGACACTTTGTACCACTGCATGAACAAATTATGTCCAACATACATTGGAGGAAAAAAAAATGTTTTACTCTGTTTTTTCAGGAATGGAAATGAAATTACATGAGGTGTTCTTTTGCCTCTGCGTAGATCATTTGTGGACAACAGCCAAAGATTCACTTGTTGTATAAGTATGGTGAAGGAGAAAAAGATGAGTAAGAGAAAGACTGAAACACTGTGTTCTTTATACAGTCATGCTGAAATGAAGAATTTGAGTGCAGACTTCTCTCCTATGTGATCCTGTGCCCTGTTGAAAAAACCACTAATAGTGTCTAAATTCAGTCCTGTCATCTGCTGTCTTTGGCAGAAGTGATACAAAGGTGTATGTTTCCTGCACTATGCTTGTAGGAAAGGTTGAAAAGATGTGGCTGCGAAACCGCAGCCCATCCCAGCACAACGTGCTTCAACTATTGTTCAAGAAGCAAATAGTACATAAGCCATAGTAAATAGGTACGAGACAAAGTAGAAAGGGGATAGTCAGAATAAACTGTAACATTCATCTTGTTGCTAAGCAGTAAATTATTGCAAATTAGGCCATTTAAATAAATAAATGTTTTCTGACACCTTGATTAAGTGTAAAGTAATCACTTTTTGTCCAGCTCAGATTTTCTCCACGTAACACTACATTCAGTAAAGAGTACTATTAATAGTCTTTGAAGAAAATTCATGTATTGTCTGTTCTCATTGATGGGAAATAGTCACACAGCACTCTAAGACCTCTGAAGGAAAGATGTTCATTAGATAAGGAAAAATACATGCAAACTCTATGGAACTCTGTGAATGAGAAATATCAAAGACATTTTGTGATCAGTGTTGCTCCTCTGATCCTAAAAAGTTAATCTAAGGAGAATAAGCACATTCAAATTTTGTAACTATATCAATTCCTTTTGAATTCTTAAAGATTGGTACCTTTATTATCAACTATCCGGAAACTCAGTGATTTATCTAGTATACGAGCAGCACCGATGTACACTGTCTGGTTGTAGGCAAAGGTGCTTGACAATCCTGTATTACACCCCATTGCAGCCTGAAAATTATCTTTTTTTCCTCACTTACCACTAAGTAGGCTGTGAAGTATTTTCTGATTTCTATATGCATTTCTTAAAATATAACTCTGAATTTAATTCCAACTTTATTATTGCCTAACCAGAAAATAAAGGTTTTTTTCAAGAGGCTAAATATCAAGCATAATAAGATTTTTTCCTTCCTTCTCCCTTGGTTTAAGATTTGGCTTTACAATACAGGCATACTTTTAATGCAAGTATGATGTAATGGCTGTAATTTCTCCTCCTTTTTTAAAACTGTATAAGAATGAATAGCAATAATTATCAGCAATTAAGAGAACTCTCTTATTTGGCAAAATGTATTCAAAACTAAATATATCTCAATATCATTTATCTCAGAGGATGATCACAAGTAGATGCAAAACATCCAACTTGATATATATTAGAGAATATATACATATATATCTCTCCCAGAGAACATACTAGAAAATATTAGTGAATATGTAAACAGATACCAAAATAAATTGTTCTTTAAATATCAAATTATAACACAGAACACATAATCAAATAATTATCTTTTACTTTTTCTATACCTTATTTTAAAAATAATCAGCTTGTCATAAACAACCAGAAAAAAAAAAAATTCATATATGCAACACAACTGTTAGCCAGCAACTTTCAGCTGAGGGAAAACATCCTGCAAAACTTACAAAAATGCTGACTTATTTGCTTTTTGCACACTTTTAGTAAGCAATTTTTATTAAAAATCCTTCTTTAATGAAAGTCTTTTTAGTACTTCCTTAGCTATTATTCTGCTTTTTGTTCATTATTCAGTTACAGTCCTGCACCGAGACCTTTAACTTCGAGAATAAATAACTGATTATTCAGAGCTCTGTATCTCTTTAAATTTAGTATTTCACACTAAGTGTATTACTATTTGAATAATTATACCATATATTAATAGGAGCAAATATTCAACCAAATATTTAGCTATTTTATAAATCTGTTGACTATATGCTGCTCTCCTACCGGGCAACAATGGCAGAAGGAAGGAGTCCAATCAGTCCAAGGGTTCTCTTCCTAAAGAAAAGAAAATATGACTCATGTCATATCTGGAGCCAAATTACTTTCTTAAACTGGAGAAATTTAAAAGAAAACCTTCTTGATGACATTTTTAAGTTTCTTCTCCTGCACATGTAGAAACATTCAGCTATCTTTTGGAATGCACAACCACATAACATCACATAGGGGAAAAGAAAAAATACAATGAACATGAGGGAAATGAGTGACTCCACTCATTGGTGTTTCCAGGATAGTCAATGTATTTCCACATCTTCAGAGTGTAACTGTCAGATTTACTGAACCCCACTCATTAATGGCAGTTGATATTAATATCCATAAGAACATCCATATATATCCAAACATGATGGAATCAAGTGCAACAACAAGCATTTTATAAGGGGATACATTCAGTCCCAGTACAAGCAAACAAAGGAGTTAATTGGACACTTAAAATTATGTGATTGCAAACCGGTTTTCAGTTTTCTGTTTTTCCTTTCCCAAAGAATCTAGAACTCCACATGAAATAGCTGCGTATGCTATACAGTATGTATGATGAAGTTTGGTACCATCCTGAGGCATCACGGTTGTCTACTGCTAGTCTGCAAGAAACGCAAAAGTTTTATCCCAACTCCTTAGAAACTTAACTTAGGCCAAGTCACAGCCACTTCTGTGTGCTTAGAACTCACAGCCTTGAGTCCTCTCTTAGCTGTAGGATCCAATTACCATTCTGTTAAAAAAATGGAGCAGAGCTTGCTGTATTCTGTTAAATCACAGCCAGGATAACAGAAGGAAGTGAGAAAACAAACGCCTCCCATATAGCAACCTATTGTTGCTGTGTATCCCCATTAAACAAAGAAGATCCAAGTCAATATACGGCAGAAAAGTGATCCTACCCAGCAAGAGACAGGACTATTGAAAACAAAGATGACTCTGCTCCGTTCCCGTTAAAGTTCTGACACTGTGAGGCAAAGAACTCTGTAGTCTGTAGGAATAAAAACGATGCATGAGATTTTTCCCAAGGACCAGGGCATTTAGCAAGGAGTGACATAGTCTCATCTCTAATTCATGCTCCCAAGGCAATCTAAATTCATGCAGCCACACCTTAAGATAGATTACTTGGAGGGAGAAGATGGGTTTGGACACTCTCAGACAGAACCAAACTGAATCTTCCTACTCTTGTATCAGTAATCTAACAGAAAGCTGTTTAACAAAAGGTTATTCAATCCTTCACGTTAAAAGCAAGCAGCTACACCAAACTAAGAATCTCTGAATACGAATGCGCGGCCTGAGAATACTGACAAAATAGAGCCCCTGGACGCTTAAGCTGATTGTAAATGGCTGAACGGGAAATAGGTACTAAACCGCTCTAGCTGCTGCACAGTGAACGTGCACAGAAGTAAAATCCTAGACATTCTAGAGATATAAATTAAAATCAAGGAAGAGCCTTTTGATTTTAGGGATCTCCTGGGTTAGGCAGCAGCTGTGTGAGATTTCTCAGATCACATTTTTGGACTTAGGCACCTGAATTCTCCCTAAATCCTGCTTTAGGGACTTAAGTCCTTTATTGGATCTAGCCAATAAACTCTCTCTCTGTCTTTACTCTACCTGGTTAAGTATTTTAGATCCTATTATGTTTTGCCTCCCTTTTTATTTTTAATGAGATCCTTATCTTTCTAATATGTAGTTAACTGTTTATCCTATGTGTAGTTGTTTTATACTCACTAGTGCATACATAATTACTAAGTGTAATTAAATAATTTACTAAGGGCCTTATTGCAGAAGTACAGAGAACCCACAGCTCCAATATTCTCATGGGGCATTAAGATCCCTTGGAAAAACTATACTGTAGAGAAATGCCAGAGATAGTGGTAGGAGTTCAGCTGTTTCAGCTGAACAGCTCACTTTCAACTTTTGAGACCAAGCTGCAAATGCAGCTTTGTGGACTCTTGTACCTAAAAAAAAATTTACTCAAAGCCAACTTCTGCCCAACATTGTGTTGCACTTGCACAAAGGTTAGCATTTGTTTTATGGCAGTGATGCTGAGCATTTTTCCATTTAAAAGTCTGCCTGCCGGAACTCTCCCTCTAAAGCTCAAAAAGTCTACTAAGCAACAAAGAACAAACTGAAACAAAACAAAACCAGTTGATTCTGAGGATTCATTATTCCTTATCCATGGCTGAAGTGACTCAAACGTCACTGGCTAAGGTCTTCAGAAGCTATGCCACTCAAGAATTGCTCCTTTTTAATATTGTTTGAGACTTTTGAGTTTTATATTTGTTTTTTCTAGAAGAAAAGGTGATAATAGTTTCCCCGTAGCACAATTAGTTTTCAGGAACATTATGCCTTTTTTTTTTTTTTTAAAAAGAGCAGGACTTATTTGCCTAATCTAATCTTTCTCCAATTAATTTTATTGTGCCTTTGCTACACATATCTTGGCGAAAAGCTACAATGGCTGGGTAGCTACCTAGCTACCTTTAAAGACATAAAGGGAAAACAGCCAGAAAGCCATTACCATGTTTCTCAGAGTATAACTACTTTCTTTGGGTTAACTACTTTTTCTTGGGATATATGCCAAGAGAGACTGTAAAAATGGGGCTCAGCTCCAGATTTCCAGTATGCAGGTATTAAGTTTTAGGTCCACTGCCTGCCACTGCCTGTTCCCTTTATCCTGGATTGGTTTTGCTTCATCTTGTTTATACTGCTGTTGATTTCTGAAGATCTTAAATCACAACAATTGTTTATAATTTACCTAAAGCAGGGTCAAATACAATTTAAAACACTATTTTGTTATCATCTCATGTTTAATTGTGTTGCACACACTATTTGTACAAGGAAGTGCTTACATCCAATCAATGGCTTAAAAAGCACAAGCAAGGAATGTCCTTCTATTTCACTGTGCTGAAGGCATAATACTTTGTAGGTACCTTACTGAACGAGGACAACCAAGACCACCATAAGCAGTGGTAAAATACTGCTCCACTGTAGGAAGGGAAAGGACAATCCCTGGAGTCTTTCTTAGAATGTCATACATGAACTGTGCAACAGCATGGGTTTGTTTATTTTTTGGTTTTTTTTAAAGTATCATTTTATCTGACTCTGTAAGAGGGAAAAAAAAAACAGATTTGTGTGTGCACGCTATTTTTAATGGAGTGGTGGTGGAGCTGTGTATGTTATCTAATCTGGTAAAAAATTACACGTCTTCTCCCCCCAACCCCACCCCCCCTTACATAACTATCATATCCTGATGGTAACACAGTAAAAGATTAGAGAATTGGAGTTTTTTCGTGTTTAAATATGCCAAAGGTAAAATAATGCACTAAAACCCAAACTTGAAGAATCAACTGTAGCTTAAAGATACAAGAATGAACACACTGAGTAATACTAAGGTCCAGCTAGGCCTAGTGTATTCCTTTCCCAACAGGGATCAAAAATGAATGTCTAGAGAATAAGGATGAGGTGAATATACTTTTGTAGCATACTGCTGGCACGTATTTAGGAACAAGCTTGAAGTCTTTATCTTTAATCTAATGAACTGCTTCAACTTCTTCCTACAAACACACAGAACAAACTTAAGCAAAAAAATCAATCTTTTGTCCATCTGAACCTAGATAATTTTTTCCCCACCTTGATGCACAGAAGTCCTGAGTTCCCAAGAAAAACCTAAGAAAATAAGGGCAACTGCATATGTAGCAAACAGCATGTATCACAAACATTAGGAGACAGTAATACTACTGTCACTACAGTGACACTAAGTACTACTAGCAGAAAGAGTAAGCTCTGAAGTACTAACTAAACATGGATTTCTAAAACTGGTGGAAGCAGTGTGAAATGGCAGGCTCCCTATCCCATCTATGCATCCATCCTACCCCAACTCCCTTCTTCCACTGTTTTTAATTGTTTTGAAGTGAAGGACAATGGGAAAAAAACTCAACTCTTCTGCTCACAAGTATTTTGTTCCTATACATTACAAATTACGAAAAATAGCTGACTGTAGCCAACAATACTGCTCAAATCATCAGTATGAATCGTTAGAAATGGCAATGGTGGAAAAAAACAGGTTTTCACTTCTACTGTTTTTTAATTGTTCCTGCAGAGGACAACTTTACTATCCCAACTCCGGCTTTTTAAGGAAGTTCGTTCTACAAACCCTTGAACTTTGTCCTGTTTAATTTTTCTTCTCCATTTCCGTTGGTAATTTAATTTGAAATGCAAAATATACTACTGCTCTCTTTAATGATAGCCCACACTACTGTGAGTTTTACTTCTGTCCCAATTCTCTGCTTATCTCCCTGATACTTTGTGAAGGGTCAGCTCACACCTGACATGTCTTAAGCCAGAATCCATAACCCATACAAACCATTCATAATTCAAGGCATTTTACCTCTTCCCACCACCATTCACAATCTTTCCTCGGACTGTCACTTACTAACTCATACCATTTTAAAATTAATTACTGTAAGAGACTACCTTTTCTATCTCTTCATGTTTAAAATATACCCATGTTCTCCCTTATATTTCAATTACCATAACATCTTTTTTGCCTTCAGGAACTTGAAAGATTTTATAAAGGAACAGGATGCATTTTAGAGTAGATGAATTCAGACAAAACACCTGAATATAAATCCGGATGTGTCTGGTTATTTCCAGTCACGGCATCTTTGCCTATAGCCCTCTTAACAACCTTCAGTATCATCCTCCAAGCCTGTCATACGTGAAATACAGCTGAACACCAAATATAGCTTTGTTCCTTTCATAAGGCCATAAATTAATTTTCCTGATGTGTAAGTCTTGCCTGGAAGGTTTTAGAGGAACTACTATATTTACCTGAGACTTCTGTATTTATGACAGCCTTCTAACTTAAAAAAAAAAGGCATCTAGCAACTGTAAATACATAGCACTTATGCAACAGACTTTAAGGTTTCATTAGAGGCTGACATACGTCTATAAACCCTAAATACTTCTCCCCCGAAAACACCTAAACTAAGTAGTGGTCACAGTGTAAAGTAGATCAGTTACTTCCCAAAAAGCGCTCGACTTAATATTTTCTTACTCGTGGAAGACGTGAAGTTTTACCGCATCAACTGGCTGTTACGGCACAGCACATGCACAGCGGGTCTAAACACTGACAGCATCGGACCCCATCCGATGGGCACGCTACACGAGGAGTCGGAAACGTTCAAGAAACGAGCTTTTTCTTAATCTTGGAACTTTTATCGTGTCCTCCACTAAAAAGCTAACAGAGGAGAAGGGGCCAGCCCAAGCTGCCGGAGACGAGCATCAGCACCAGCCG
>NW_010549955.1:1249-1507 GCF_000687285.1 Phaethon lepturus | reverse complement strand
TCCAGCCTGGTGCTGAAGCCCAGCCCTGATGACAGGAGCGAAAGCTTCTGCTGTGCCCTCGTCATCGCTCAGCAGGCCACAAAGGCTGCCCCAAGAAAACCCTTCGGGTTCAGAACAGGACGCTCATAACCACACTCTCCCCTGGCAGGTGCGGAGGGCAGTTCTGGAGTTCATCAGGGAGCTGCTCAGCTCCGGCTCCCCCAGCTGCTGGGCGTGGGATGTGGTGGGGCACATCTTCATCGAGTTCAGCCGGACCTA
>NW_010549955.1:0-934 GCF_000687285.1 Phaethon lepturus | reverse complement strand
CCCAACCTTAACTTCTAATGGCAAATTAGCAAAACCCAGCCAGTGCAGACAGGTGGGCCTGGCTAGAGGAGCTTTCTGTGGTGATCTTGTGCTCTCACCCTCCAAGGCACACCCTGCCCATCTGATATCTTTCTGGGGGCCTGCCTGGCTAGAGGAGCTTTCTGTGGTGATCTTGTGCTCTCACCCTCCAAGGCACACCCTGCCCATCTGATATCTTTCTGGGGGCCTGCATCCCTTCTGGCAAGGGGACAGGCCGTTTGGCAGTCCCTTCAGTGGGGGCGCCCAGGAGATGAAAGCTGGGGATGGCCAAGCCTCCCGCTGACTTGCCACGGATCTTCCCTCTGGACGGAGCTTCCCTCTAGCTGGGAGATACGTGTGTGTCGCTTTGCTCTGAGGCTCAGGGAGGCTCTGCTTTGGGAGCGGGGCAAAGGAAAGGGCTTCCAGGTGGTCCTCCGCATCCATCGGGCTGGGCGCGCTGCCGCCAGGGCTGGCACTGAGCACAGCCGTGCTGAAGGGCACGTTCCTCACCTCTGCTTTGGTAGCACGATGGCAGCATTTGGGCTGTGGGGGACCGTGCAGACTAGCAGTGGTGCCCTCTGCTCCCATGCTTCCCCGGGTCTGAGACCTGGTCCTCGAGCTGGCTCCGGCTGTCCTTGTCCTCCTTCAGGAGGTCAGTGCTTCCAGGAGGCTGGCGCAGGAGCACTGGTGGGTCATGCCTGAGCCTCATCGGTCAGGAGCTAAGAGTAACGGGGATTTTGCCAACTCTGTCTTGCAGGTGGCAGGAGGCCTTTTCACCTGGGAAACCCAGGAGGATGGAGCTCTTTGAGCGCTCTGCATGGACATCCTGGGATCTCTGGATGTCTCTCTGAGAGGGATGACCAAAGTAAGTTGCCCTCTGCCCTGCTGCTGTGGCCACTTCTTGCCTTCAGGACGT
>NW_010549954.1:34030-83725 GCF_000687285.1 Phaethon lepturus | reverse complement strand
CTCATTATCCTACTCTGATTTGACTGGTAATTAAATTAATTTTCCCCAAGTCTAGTCCGTTTTGCCCGTGACAGTATTGCTGAGCGATCTCTCCCCGCCCTTACCTCGGTTGCACGTTCCCTCCCGCGCCCAGCTGAGGGGGGCAGCGACAGAGCGGCTTCGGTGGGCACCTGGGGTCCAGCCAGGGCCAACCCACCAGAGCCGGTGATCACCCCCCAGCCCTTCACCCCTCCTGTCCGTGTGCTGTTCAGCCACGGATGCTAACGGGGACGCGCACAGCAAATTGCCGCTGGCTCCCGGGGAAAACGCGCTGTGCGGGAGCTGGGTCAGGCAGGCGGCCGGGGGCTGAGCGCGTTGCGCCAGCGTGGCACCCGTCTTCCTTACACATCTCACCAAAGCGATTCTCTTTAAACCTAGGTCAGTAGAGCTACTGGGAGTGTGTCCGCACGTTCGTCAGGAGCATCTCGCTGACCGTTTCTGATGCTGGCAAGTTCACTGCTTACTAGAATGATCTGTCTTTATCCCATGAGAAAGGAAAACAGTATCTTGTTTTATAAGCTGGAAGCTTTCTAAATCTTTATTCCCCTCATGTCTTTAAAACTAAATAATAAGACATTTGTTGACTGGACAGATTGTAATATTTCTCTAAATTTTATAATGCACTAAATAAAACACAAAAATGACTGATATGAAAAATATTAGAAAAGCCTACTTTGTGATTATAATTGCATTCCTTTCTGATACAGGAAAATATGTCAGCTACTTCTTTTAATTGTGCTTTTTTATGACTTTGAATTTGCATTTTTATTTATTTTCCATTTTCTTCTAATTCCCATTTACCAACACTTCTTGTCCCTGCTGAGCTTACTGCTGTTGTTTTTTTTTCTTTATTTTTGTAGTTTTGCAAACATTGAATAGGGTTTTTTTTTTTGCCCAGTAGGTTTTTTTTTTTCCCCAGTAGGTTTCTACAGGTGTCCATGCCTGATCAGAGAAATTGTTGCCCATAAATGCTTAATTCCAGAGTTCACAGATATCATTTAAGACAGAGACAGGAATCTTTTGATCTCTGAATTGGACTATAAAGGGTAATTGGTGCCACAGCATTTAAGAGTCAGGCTCTTGGATATTGTCCTGTCACAGCTGAGTGCAAGGTTGAAGATGCCTCCTGCTTTGCTGGAGACCTGGTGGTTGCGTGGGAGTCCCATTGCCTTTTGGGGCCATTGGAAGCAGCGGATGCATGAGACTGCAGTGTACGGCAAAGCCTTGGGAGTGGGACATCGAGGGAATACCCCCCGCCGCCTTCCCGCCTGCTGTGGGGCGGGCAGTGCTCCTTGGGGACTCTGAGCATGTAGCTGGGAATTGGAGGTGGCACGGCCTGAGGGTGCGGTGGCCCCGGGGGGCTGGGGCACAATGCAAACCCTGCTGGGGTTGGCTTTCTGGAGGCAGCCTGACCGTGTGAGACCACTGGTCACATCATGGTTGAGTTTCTTCTTTCAGATGCTCTGCAATGATCCTTTTTGATTAGAGGGGAGACATTTCCCTTGGCTATTGACCCATCCTTGCCAACCAGGGTGCCCAGGCCTCCCGAAGCTGCTGCCCCTTGGCTCGTTCCTTTGTTGCAGGAAGCTAAGGAGTAGGCGGTAGCTGTGTTATCAGTACTGTGCTTAGCAGTAGGAACTGGCCTGGGGCTCTCCTGTTTCATTCCCACAGGCCCGTTCCCATTTCAGGGGGTTTCAGGGCTCAGGTCTGTAAAGGCAATGCCCTGCAGCTCAAGCGTGCTGCACTGGGAGCCCCTGCCCCTTGGTGAGGGTGACTGCACAAAGATGGGCCAAAAGTACTCACAGTGGGTGGATGGAGGAAGGTGGGCAGAAAGAGTGAGAAAGAGAGAGTGAGAGAGGGATCTACACACCCCCCCGTGCCCCGTGAGACGATACTCTCTTCACCTGCAGTTGCACAGCTCAGATGAGAGACCCCATGAGCTGTGGCAGTGGGGGTCTCAGTGCTGGACAAAGTTTCACTCAGCACCTTGTGTTGGCATCATGATCTCCATGCTGGATGGAGAGCACCTTGAATCTTGCCTCAGTGAGTGCAATGGCAGAGGCAGAATTTCCCTGTGTGCTGAAGGAAATGGGGGCAGTTCCCAGCCACCCTAAAACCTCAGTGCTGTTGGCCTGTGTCCTGTGGAAAGGTCAAAAGAGCTGCGAGGGCACTGGGACCTTTGGAGAGGTACCAGGGCAGGAATCGTATTCCACTGACAGCTTAGAAATTGGCTGAATATTTTTCTCCCATCAGGTCAGCTTCATGAATACGCTGTAGGTATGGGAATTGAAATGGGAATTTTAGCTAATAATTTCAGGACCTAGGAACTAAGCCTATGCTGGCCAGACCTGAAGCACCTGGTCTAAGCGAACAGGACAATCCCACGGGCTCTGCCATGTGATGAGACTTTCTTGGGAAGTCAAAGATGCTCAACAGCTCAGGAATGAGAAGAGATGTTTTCAGGGGCTCTGCCCTTGGAGTTATTTTGCCAAGACTGACAGTGATGAGCTACTGGGTGGTCCAAATGAAGGGGCTCCATGCCCCTTGCTGGAGATGTGTCTGGCTAGTGGTGAGAGCATTCACGTTATCCCTGGAAAAGGGCTGCATGGAGAGAGATGTGGACTGCCACTGCAGACTTCAGGCCTCGGCACATGAGAACAATCACAGGGGTTGTTCGTACAGCTGTTTTCCAAAAGGGTGAGTGTCAACTGTCCCTGCAGGGCATGTTAGTCTGGTACTTGCCCAATGTATTTGAAGGGAGATTTGTTTTTTATTGGTGTAACCTGCCCTTGCAGAATAAACCCATTGACTTTTTTTTCTTTTTCTCTTCCATGATAAACTCAAGAGCCTGCAGTGGTCACAAGATCATTTCAGCAACATCCTGACTCAAGCAGCTTGTTGTGTTGTTTGTAAAAGTCCAATTTTCTTTTTTGAGGAAAATCAATACAGCTCATTACTTAGTTGAGAAAAGATCCCTGTGTCAAGCAGCTACTCATTCCACTGGAAGGCAGCCCCTGAGCATGCTCAGCCACTTTTCATAAGCTGGACAACAGGTTGATAGCCTTTGTCTTAAATTATCCCTTCTGAACTAAAACTGCCCCACTGAGAAGACTGATGAGCTTCCTGCAGACCACCAAAGAGCTGCTCAACAGGTGAACACCACTGGCTTTGGGCAAAATACGCACTGGAAAAAAAACCCAACACAAAAGACACTTTTTTTACAGCTGGTGTAATGATGGTAAGTTCTCATGCAAATTCTACATTTTATCGTTTCTTCTGGGCTCTGGCTACATCACTAAGCTTTTTTGGTTTAAGTGCTAGGACACAAGATTTAGTACTATGAGGCTGATATTCTTTGTCTAGTCTGTCTCGAGTGGTGAGACGGAGCTCAGGTGCTTGGCCCAGACTTATGATGCGTTTAAGAGTTTTATGCAAGTGCAGAAGAGTTTTTAAAGCAGGTTTGGAATCTGAGTGGGTTTGAGGCTGTTGGGTAGACAGTGCCTTTGCCTACTGTGTGTATATGGCCTTGGGGACAGCACTATTGGTGACTGTGCTTATGCAGGACTTGGCTTGGGGGCATTCTCACCTGTCTTCCCCAGTAAATACATACTTTGACTACTCATATGAATGTATATCTAGTGGAAAATGCTCCTTGCTGCACCCTAGCTTCAGGATCCAGTACTCCAATCCCTTGTCAGAAGTTGGCTAGTTTAAAAAGTTGGAGGAGAAATTGCACCTGTATGAAATGGAGAATGATGAAAAAAATGCACATTGTGGCTGCTGGGGAGTAGGATCGTGGAGTAAATAGTAATCTTTTTCATTTTTTTAGTTTGAATCTGAATAAGGCTAATGGAAATTTAGCAGAGATATTTTACTGCAGTAAGTGACAAGGTGTCCTGGTTTCAGCTGGGATAGAGTTAATTTTCTTCCTGATAGCTAGTATAGTGCTGTGGTTTGGATTTGGGATGAAAATAATGTTGATAACATACTGATGTTTTTAGTTGTTGCTAAGTGGTCACAGGCTCTCCAGCTTCTCATGCTGGCCTGCAGGCTGGGGGTGCACAGGGAGCTGGGAGGGGATACAGCCAGGACAGCTGACCTGACTGACCAAAGGGATATTCCATACTGTACAACGTCATGCTCAGCATATAAAGCTGGGGGAAGAAGAAAGAAGGGGAGTACATTCAGAGGGATGGCGTTTGTCTTCCCAAGTAGCCACTAGGTATGATGGAGCCCTGCTTCCCAGGAGATGGCTCAACACGTGCCTGCTGATGGGAAGTGGTGAGTGAATTCCTTGTCTTGCTTTGCTTGTGTGTGTGGCTTTTGCTTTACCTGCTAAACTGTCTTTATCTCAACCCACGAGTTTTCTCACTTTTACCCTTCCGATTCTCTCCTCCATTTCACTGGCGGGGAGTGAGCAAGTGACTGCGTGGGGCTTACTTGCCAGCTGGGATTAAACCACGATGCAAGGTCAGTGAGATAAGAGGGCCAGTGCATGGAGAATTACTGAGAAGGTTATCTAAGGGTTAGGGTACATGCTTAGCTAACCAGGAAGAGCTACGAAGAAGGATGCAAAGCCTGTAAATTCTGTTAAACAAATTCCCTCTTGATTATTCACAGACTGCTCCGAAACCAGAGTGGATAACAAAAGGAGTAGGGAGGTGTATTTTAAGAGAACCATCAACCAAGAAATTTGTCTTTCCTCTCCAGATCAGTGCTCCAGCCCATTGTGGTGATCACTCTTGAGAGCAGGTTTTGGATGTATGGATTGTTGACGAGCTTGGCCCTCCTCTCCCCATCTCTTTTCCATAAGGTGATAAGGGACTGCTCCCTGCCTTGGTGAGTCGGGTGCTCAGGGCTGGGGAATGTGTCCTGGCAACAGGGAGTGGGGCAGTGCTGATGACAGCATTTT
The DNA here is from genome assembly GCF_000687285.1 of Phaethon lepturus. Classification (NCBI taxonomy): domain Eukaryota; kingdom Metazoa; phylum Chordata; class Aves; order Phaethontiformes; family Phaethontidae; genus Phaethon; species Phaethon lepturus. The sequence goes on along the minus strand of NW_010549954.1, from coordinate 78,774 downwards.
GCAGTGTGCTGGCTTCGAGATCAGCTGCTGTCTACACACATGCAGGACTGGGTCAGGAAAACCACAGATGAAAACAATTTACATCCTTGTCACCACATGTTGTCCGTAAAACATCTTTTGCTTTGAAGACAGTCACTGGTGTGTTTCCAGTTTTTCTCTGTAGTGAGACCTTGATCTCATGAGCTCTCTGTAAGAACTTATTCCAGATTGTAGATAATTTTGGGTTGTTGAGACTGTGAAGAGACAACATTGCTTGTTTTACCAGAACTCCTCTGGTGTTTGATGACGGCTATGATTGTGGAGCATATAATATTATTATTTGACTGCAATTACAATAGCATGGGTGGTGTTATGCCTGACTAGCTGATTAATCATCTGGAGCAATGAGTAAATCTCCCCCGCTTTTATGATAATTAATATGTAGAGCTGGATCGCAGTTGGCTGAATCAGTGTGGACGTGATCAAGACAGAGAGGTGTTTGGCAGCTTTAGATTGCACGAAGGATAAACATGTGGCTCTTGGGGCAATTTTTCCCTCCCTAATACAAGATCAGCCAGCTCTGATCCACCTCAGGGAGCTGCATTGCAGTGGTAGGTGGCCAAACTACTGGAGAGGTTGGTTCAGTCAGAGTTATAAGGAGATGTTTTGGTGTGTAGGGATGTTCAGTAATGCCTTGTCCTCCCTTTCTCTCTTCCCGTTCCTGCTAGGTGCTGCCTCTGGCTTTCTCTCATTACAACAAATGTATGGCCCGTTTTTTGGGGGCCAGCCACCAGGAGTAGGAGGCAACGGAGGCTGGGAGGATTTCCTGGGATTTAGCGTGCTTTCTTGGAGGATTTGCATGGGCTGGGCTGCCTTGTGTATATATATGCCCTTAGTATAGCGGACATCCTTGTTTCTAGTCTACCTCTTGTTTTTCTATTTCACCTTGGTCCAGAGCCTCTGTTTACCTTCTCATCTTTCCCTTTCAACACTGTAAACTTTCTTGAGCAGCAACTGTCTCTTCCCATGCGTGTGCGTATATTACTTACACCGGTCATAACCAAAACCCATGCTGTGGTGTTTGAAAGGTCTGGCTTTGAGGATGGAGCCATTTAAGACTGTGGGATGCAAAGCTCTTTTCTCCTTGCAGTGGTTAACCAGAGAGCCCTTTGCCAGTATGTAGCTACCCAGAAGTGAAGGAAGGAGAGAAATTCATTAGTACAATTGGATTAAATACCTGCTGTGCTGGGGACCTGCCATGATGGCTTAGTGCCACTGTTGTCTCCAAGCAGGCGGAGTGGCTTTCTGGTTCCCCCTGCAATCTGGGTCACATACGTTCAGGCAACAGCAGTACAGATTGTCTGAAAGTAACTCATGGTTTTGTTTGTGGGAATTTACAATTCAAATCAAGAGAAGTTGCAGCCTCTCTCTCCCTCATATGGTGATTTTCTTTACTCTCCTGATACAGCAAAGATCAAGAAGAAATATTAAATGTCCTCCACAATGTAATTATATCTAGCTGGTTGCAATCAATTCCCTCTGCCTCATGTAGTTTGCTATTGCTTCTCCCTTTCCTTCCTTTCCTATAAAAGACACGGGGTTGATTCTCATCTCCCCCGTGGGCTGGAAAGGAGACACTGCCAACTCCCACATGGACCCACCAGCTTAAGAGGGACAACTTATGGAAATGAATTCTCATCAAAAGCCCCAAGCAGTGCAAAATTTGTTGAAGAGAGACTGGACTCCAGTTTTCATAAAGCCCAGAGTGATGCTTTATCTATTAGGCTGCAATTAAACAATGGTTTCCAAAGTTCAGTCTATTCCAGGAAAATGCCTCTTTAAGAATACGATATATTTAAAAATAACCTTTTCTCTTTTCCTGACCATAGGTTTGGAAATGCTTCATGAGACAGAAAGCTTCATATGAACTTCTCCCTCCCCCAGTGAAGAGATCAAGGTTATTAATATATTCATGAACTTTTTCATTCTCTGCCTCTAAACATGTCAAGCAATATCCAAGACAAATCCTTATTATCAGGTGCACAGGCTGGTATTATCATTAGTAGGTGCCTTTGGGAAATCAAGGCCATTATTCAAGATACCAGTGATCAAGCATTAGAGTCTACCAGTCTTGTTCAAGGGAGCAGAGAGGGCCAGAGAACTGGCCCTGGTCTCGCTGGGGTGGCCAGGGTCAGGCACACGGTCCCAGGAGCTGCCCCTGCCCCTCCTCAGCTGTTAGAGGGGAGAGGAAATCTTGAGCGTAGGCAGGGCTGATCATCTGCTTATTGCTAGACGCACGCTTCTATGTTTTGCTGCATCAAGTCCTCGTTGCTATTGAGTAGTAGATTCACAGAAAAAATTCACAGGCTGTTTTTTGAAAGACTCTTCTTGGTGCTTCTTGGGTGAAAATGTGATCTAGGAGTTAATCCTTTTTTTTGCCCTCACCACCAAACCACAATATTTAAGCTTCATATTGCAGCACTTTATTTATAAGGACCTCATTGCCTAAGTGCTATTTAGAGTTCATTTAATATATATATGGAGTCAGGCACATGATCTTAGGAAACTCCACAGAAAATTTCCCAGGCTATTGTAACCATGACAAAAGGTGAAGTATAGAACCTACCTGCCTTCTCTAGTTTGGAAACTCTATTGGGTTTTAGAGCTTTGAACCTTCTTTTGGTGTAGGATATTGGACTTTTCTTCCCACGTAACAATATAATCAGTGCCTCCATTTGCACCCAACAGCTCATCATCAAGAGAGAGACCAAACTCTGATTTCCACCCCTACCCAAGAAGAGTTGAGCTCCCAAACCTCAGTTTCCATAGAATAGTTAAAAGGTGATGGAGGCAAGAAGACTGAATGGAAGCACAGCCCTGCAGCTTAGTGTTGGACACTGATGCCAAGGAAGAGAGGATGGATGCTGATGCTTGCTACAATGGATGTTAAACCATTTAACCGCTCTGGACCTCTTCTGCCAGAGACATGGTTTAACCCTGCAGGATACAGCTGTGTTCCCACCTCTGTCAGTGTAACTCTGGTTACATTAAGCTTCACATTTCATCACCATGGGCTGAATCCAAGGTCATTCCTCTGTGAGCAGAGAGTAGTTGCATCCCATCAGGCAGGAGTGGAAGAAAACCCAGAGCACAGCAAGAGTGAGGCACCAAACAGCCCCCCCAGCCCACAGCTCTCTCCTTCCCTGCCTCTGTCCAGGAGACTTTCCACCACTCCTGTGATATAAGTGTATTAAGACTACAACACGTTTCTTCAAACATTGTTCAGACCTTTCACTAAACTTTAGTCTTTCCCTTATCTGTTGGAGCCTTACGGGTTGCTATGTTTGCAGCTGCTCCCACTGCTACTGTAGCTTTGTTTATGTTACAGAAGAAAACATATCATTTTTTATTTTCTGATTGCTAGTATTGCTTCTCTGTTTTACATTTTTTCCACATCAATCTAGAAGACCGGCAATAACTCAGATGAAAAGGAGTCAATTATGTGGTGCCTGGGATACTAGAAGTCTGGACTTTATGACCCTGGAAGTTTCTCTCTGCACCATGCTCCCAATTTGTTGGATTTTTTTCTTCTTTAATATCAACAAATAAAATAACATATCTTGGATACCCTGCAGTCAACAGCACTTGCTTTCTTGGCAGTAACTGACTTGGAAGCTACTACATCTCCATGACACTTCAGTTTTTATATATATATTATTTTTCCATGAGCTAGGAATATATTTCTTTGCTTTTCGTCAGAAATTGAAAGCTTGCTGACACTAGATTTTTGGACATGTTCTGAAATGAACCCAAGTTAGGAATTTTCCATTCTTTTCCATTTGCAAAGAGCATGATGGTGTTTTCCAAAGCTTTCCTTCCCAGTCTCACTTCATCTTTGATCGGCATGCTACAACTGATACGGACAGGAGAAGAATTGGGTCAACACTGAGTTGTTGGGTACTCTCTGCCAGTGGCTGCTAGGAATGTCAAACTAATGATGTGATAGATTGAATTTACCAATGATGTATTGCTGTTGTCTTCAGGGACGTCTACACCTTGGACAAATATCACCTGTTAGTGTGACTTGAAATACTCAAATCTTCCTTTCTGAACAGCTTTCTGTCTAAAATGGTAAGCAGCCAAGCAATAATGGCTGTGCTTAGGAGACTTTAAAATTTTTGTTATTTTTTTTTAAAAAGAGGAACAGAAGCTTACAAATTTCAGTATTAGAATGTATTGAGAAGCAGAAGGCTTGAAGTGAAGTCACCATCCTTTTTGATCGAGTCTTAGGATGCTAAGTATGGGGACCTTTTACGGGCAAGAATGTGCCTCATTGCAGAGTACTGGAAAACTGTTCTCCTTCTGTTGAAGATTTGTTTCCAGACACTGAAACCCCATTGAAATACCCTATATATCATGCTGTATCAGACTATATACTGTATCATTTCAGTACCAGACAAGATTATACACAATTACTCTTCTCTCTTATATTTGAGAGAGGATTGTTTATTCCATGTTCTTTATAATTTTTTACCTGGCAGAGGGTTCATTGCCTGTGTAACTCTGCCCAAGCCTGGCACTGCTGGCAGTGTTGGGACCTAGTCCTGGACCTGGAGGAAACACCTCACCTTCTTTCTAGGGGCTGTACCCGTTGGTAGTTGCACTTCCTAGGGGACACTTTCGGAGTACTAATTGAGGGAGGGCTGGTCTGCAGATGTGAGCCTGCAGGCTCCAGAGCTGTTATCCAGCAGACTTCACCAGAAGGAAAAATTACTTTAGAAAAAAAAATATAAATAATGCAAACACATGACACAACAGGAGGAGTAGCCTTAAGTACCTTAAATTAAGGGAACTGAAAGTCCTCTCACTGCACCATGGCATTTTAAGCAGAGCCATTATAATTAATCTTCTTTTTAATATATAATAATAGTAAAAGAAAACACAACACAACCTGTGCTTCTCTTGCTGACATGTATCCAGGAGACAGAGGGTATTTAAAATAAGGTGATCTTTGTAATCTGGCAGAAATAAAATCCTGAAGGCAAGAATTGATCAATATGGAGAGTGACAGGTAAAGTAGTACAAATACCTACTCTAAAAGCATTGGATACAGTAATTCCCATAGGTAGCAGGAAGCTGTTAGCTAATCAGACAGCAATGCATCATATGCTTCACTGTCTAGTAAAAAAAAAAAAAACAGAAAGAGCAAGAAAGAGAGAAAATCTCTAAGCATGTGGTCAGCAAGTGACAACTGTGAGTGCTGGGGCTCTCTGGAAGAGGGGAAAGCCGCGGCCGAGGCTGTGACTCATTCCTGAATGTGCAGGGCTGACGGCACCGAGGAAGCTGCTGGCTGGGTTTCAGGATGCGACTGGCCACGTGGCCATGGCATCCACCCTGGGCCAGCCTGGCGCTGCCGGAGAGCCTGCTCGGCAGTGCGAGCATGTTGAGCAGGTTTTGAAGAGCCAGCCGGTTCTCCTGTGTGCATCTTCGAGGCAGCCCTCTCCCACTGTCAGTAAGTACAGTAAGTACGGGAGAGTGTTTGCAGAGGACTCTGCCAGCCAGACTCCTTGGCAGGCAGGAGACTGGGCTCAGCGCGGTCCTGCCAGGCGCTCAGCGGGTCCCAGAGAGGCCAGGCATCCTCTGCGAAGGCTGAAGGAACTCCATGTCCAGCAGACTTGGCTGTAACCAAAGCATCAGGAGATGGTAATAGCTTGTGCTTCAGCTAAGGCAACCCACCAGGTGTTAAACAACCTTCTGGGAGAAGCCATGTGCAATCCACAAGGGCCACTGGTCCTGCAGGAACCAGGAACTCCTGTACTTTGATCACCACCTTTCACACACACATATATATAACTGATATATTGTGTAGGTGATATTATACTCCAGTATAGAGACTGTATTGTATAGACCATAGATTATACTTTATTCCAGCTGTATTATAAGTTCTGTTTTCTACAGATGTAGGTACAGACCAAGAAGTGCATGGAAATGCTGAAGTACAATTCCTGTCTCACCAGTTTTATGGTCTAAGGGTACCATAAGATGGGGTAAGTTCATCTCCTTGCTGACTACTGCTCACTAAGCTTCCTTCCTCTTCAATCCAACCTTTAACATCCTGCCTGTGCAAGCGGTGGCACATGGAGGACCCTCTCTATGCTGATTCAACTCACTAATCTGGCAGAAAAATTAGTACAGCAGAAAAAAAGTGGTTTGTTTTATGCTGAGTTAATGAGTTGAACTAACCTCTGGTTTTGTTTGCATAGGTGAGCTGGAAAACTTCTACAATGGAGTGGGGCTAAATTCCCATCTCCAGTTTTAGCTTACCTCCTGCATCATTCTCTTCTAGATTTCCTTTCGATGCAGGTGGGTAACCTGCAAAATGGACCTCATGCCTTTTGCCTCCTCTGCCTGGAAATGTTTTGTTGTTGCTGCAGGTGGAGCCAGGACTGAATGTTTCCTCCCCAGCATGGTGTGGAGCTTGGCTACGGAGATGCTTGGAAAGTGGATGAAATGCACAGCACAGTAAGTGTTGGGAAGGACAAAACAGTGGTTAAATAAAGAAATATTTCTTTTGTGCATGTGGCAGCAGGGGACTGACTGCCTGTCAGGCTGGGCACCGGTGGGTTATTTGTTTTTCCTTAGATTTGTATCTCTCAGAACTGGTTTGTTAATTTTTTTTCTTTAAGCAATTATTTGTCAATGCACAGTGTTTTAAGTATGCCTCCTGCATGAGTGCTGGTCTGGTCTAGTGGTGCAGGGAAAAGCCTTCCCTGTAGGGCAGACCCTTCCATCCTCTGGGCTGCCCCAGCCTTGTTACAGGATTTAGCCCCTGTGGAGGCTTCAGGGCTTGGCGTGCTCACGCAGGACCCCAGCAGAGAAATAGCTCTGTCGGTGCACAGCTACAGCTGCTTCTCTCAGGAGGTTCTTGAGAGCACGGCAAAAGGGACTTGGACTTCATGCTAGAAGGATGCCTGACTTCTAGGCTGTGGAAATGTTCCTGACAGTGGTTGCGTTCTCTTTGTTCAGCCCTCAGCTGCTCCCCTTCTCTGCAACCAAACCTTTTTCTTCTGCCTGAAGCCCCACTGAAAACCCTCCTAGAATTATATGCCCCTTTTCCCATATTCAGTCTCCATCTCTCTGCAGAGATGCCTGGAGCAAACTGCTTCTCTTGGACTTCAGCCCATGAACCCACCTATGATCTGATTCAAGTGCAATCATTAAAGGCTAATGATGCTCCATTGTCTTGAATTATATCTATATTGCACTATCTAGTGGGAAGCTCTCAAACTAACTGTAAATGAATTTAGTCAGCACAGTAAGCAGTTTAGCCAAGCTAGCATGGGTCTACTAAAGGGCTAATTTCCCCACTCTAGAAGAAGATCAGCAGAGACAAATCTTAATCTGGTGAGTGCAATTAAGATGTTCATCCAAAACTCAAGCTGAGTTGCACTTCCCAGAAGTAAGCAAAAAAACAGCTTGGGTAAATCTATACAGTAGGGAAAAAAAGGGTGAAGTGGAGAGAAGGCCCTTGTTTTGTAGTTTTGATTTTATTAATCCTAGTGCTAAAAGTATACTTTGCATCTGTGCTTAATCAGCAGATGCTGTTCACTGTGGGGACACAGATGTTATAGTTAGAGCCATTGGCAGTGAATGTGTCCAGTCTGATATTGGAAACAGGAATCTCGCTCCTAGGGGAGGGGACACCTGGTGCAGCTTTGTCTAAGGAAAGGCATCCATGTCAGAGAGGCACTGAGCCGGACAGGAGTCAGTGCATGCCCAGGTTGCGGGAGGAGCTGTGTGTGATCATGGCTGCAAAAGCACGTGACTCCTGTTCAACAGCCCCAGAGGTACCTGGGGTGAAGCATAACGGAGCGTTCAGGCGTGCCCTGCAGTGAGGGCTCTGATCTCTTCCTATCCATTTTGTTAGTTTTCCCCATGGTTCCTCCATCTGTCATAGTCTGCATTAGACATGGAGGAATGAAATCACCTTCATTTCCCCTTCCAGTCTAACTGAGAATCACAGAATCATTGAATAGTTTGGGTTGGAAGGGAGCTTTAAAGGTCATCTAGTCCAACCCCCCTGCAATGAGTAGGGACATCTTCAACTAGAACAGGTTGCTCAGAACCCCGTCCAACCTGACCTTGGTGAGAACTGTTTGTGCTTTGTTTGATTAAAACATGCTGTGGTTGTTTTCAGGACTCACTAATACCAAGATTAATTTGAAGCTACTCTACAAAGCGTGCATTCTGGCACCTGTAACAATAGGCTTACTGTGACACTGGTCTCAGTTAGGTGTGACATCCGGGCTAGAGGACAACATGGTAGAACTGCACCCCTGTGCATTATCCTTTCATCAGATAAAACAGTGGCTTGTCCTCATTTGAATGGTCCCTGGAAGAAAGCATCTTATGGCTCAGCTTGCAATGAACATTTATGGATTTTAGGAAAAGCTTGTGCAAGACCAGAAGGGTTGGGAAGGAGAGAACCACTAAGCAAAAGACTGACTCACTGCTGCCTAAGAAGCTGAAAAGAGGAAAGCAGAAATAGCACAAATACAACAAATCTCCTTTGCCAGGCAGCTTGGCATCATGAGCAGCAGACAACACAACTTTTCTCCAAACAGATACAAATGGATAGTGTGATGAAAGCAGTAGATGGGGGACGATAGGTTAATGCTCTTAAAGCCTATTCTACCCCTGAGCAATGGCAAAGACTATGTTTGGTCATGAAACATGGAGACGTCACCGCATTCCAAGTGCTGAGTGCAATTATGGATGCAGTAGATCTCTTGCTAGGACATGTGCATGGGGAAATGTTTCCCATAGCTGGAGAGATTTCCATGTAAAGATTCCTTTTTGTCTTACATGCTATGCCAAGGAAAACACAGCACTGGGGCAAGGGGATCTCACTGTAGAAAGAAGTGAGTCCATGAATGAGTCCACTGCAGCACCCATAATGGGCATGAATGCATGCTGGCCCTTTGCATGGGGGCGGAACTGGAAATGGCTTTGGACATAGCCCTGCCCTGCAGCTGGCTGGTGTTGATCCTATCTCAGAACAGAAAATGGAGAAAGCTCTAACAGCCTGCCAGGCTTGGCAGTACTGGGAGAACTAAGGGAAAGGAAGGGAGGGTGGAGGGACGAAAGGAGGCAAGGAAAGACGTTAGGAGAACACTCTTTAAAGAAAGGCTTACATCAGTCCCTGTGTTAGTGAACCAAGACGGTCAAGTGAGAAAGTAATGATTAGGGTTCATTACCCCTAGCAACCTATGGCCATTAATTCTCTCTGACAACAATACCTAAGGTTGCAACAATGTCCAGCCTGTGGCTGGGTCACTGTGTGCTGGAATGTAGAGACACAATAGGGTACAAATACTTGCCTCATAGATGTTAAGGAAATTGAAGAAGATAAAAACAGTGCCATGGGAAAAAGAGCAGTTAAGGGAGCAGGGTGAGCAACAAATCATTGACAGAGTTTGCTTCTCCTGGCACCAAAGTTTGGTGGTGCACCCACAGGAGGAAACACCTCTTCCAAGGATGACGGATACTCTCCATCTATTGTTTCATAGCTCTTCATCTTCCCTGTGTTGCCACATGAATTCTCAGTCATAAAGCACTTCATTAGCTTAGTCCTTAAATGCTCCAGGAAGGAAATCAACCTAGCTGAGCTATCCCTTCCTATGCTGACTCTGGTTTAGACCAACAGCTCTCTAAGCTTACCCTCACTATTGCAGAGTGGGAAGGGGATTTTCTTATGAGTTGTTTCTTCCTTTGCTTTCAGGGCCATTCCAGCTGTCTTTCTGGGAAAAGAAAAGAAAATATCCTGCCACCCACGGATAGTAACCCCCATCTTTCAGATCTCTTTACCTTCTGGAAGACCCTACTGTCTGCCTTGTGGTTCAGGGTTTTCAGACCAAATCGGGGATCAGAATCTTGATTTCAGTAACAAAGGATCTTCAAAGAGAATGCCTGATTTTTCCCTCTGATACTCATGGAAATCCACTTAAGGCCCCTGCTACTCTTAGCTCTGGCTATGGAGTCTGAGAGAGGAATGTTCTCTCACAGAGTGCACCCTTTCGCCACTCTTGATCAGAGCCTGGATCAAAGCCTGGCAGCTGGTATCCATCCAGAAGCAAACAAATAAATGTATAGGTGAAGAAATGAGGATCTGAAATTTGCCCTTGGGTAGCCAGCCTTCTATATCAACACCATGAGTATTCTCAGCTGTTAAGTAAAAGCTGAGAAGATAAATCCGAAATATAAGAAATTAAAATCAAGAAACTCACCGAGTTTTCGTGTCACAGTTCAGACTCATAAAGAGATACAACCACTATATCCCTACAGTGCTGCTCTTTCGCAATTGAACACATTAAGAAAAGGGAGGAAAGAGTTATACGAAACATTTGGCTGGGTATAGGAATCAGTTATCTTAATGATGCAATATCAAAAGGAAATATTGTCTCATTTAGAGATCTACCAGCTACCGTCACTACAATACTCCCAAAAGGATGGTAACTATTCTCACAGATGTCTAGAAATTAAGAATTATACCCTCACTATGTTTAATATCCTAGCTGTACTTTCAAGGATCATCTATCTTAGTAAAGCTTTGGGGATCTAATTCAATTGCTTTTTGTCTGCCATTGCTTATTTATAAAACACGTGTCCTTCTGGTGATACTGTGTTCCAGTGCATCTCCCAGAAGCTGGGAGAAGAACTGATGAACAAGAAAGATCTGATCTCTTCACCACATTTCTGGGGCTGCATCCTGCTCTCAGCTGTCCTGTTGTGCAAAGCAAAGGACATACCTAAAAAAATGCATCTGCCTCATGCTGATCGAGCCAGATGGTAGGACAGAGACATGTACACCTTTTGATACTTTGTGCTGATTGTTCTGCTAAAATCAACATCTAGCTGTTGATTTTTCAGCACAGCTAGCAACATCTGCAATGTGTGAGACATTTGTTTACCTGTGTGCAGACAAAGAATAACTTATAATGGATTATTTACAAGATCACACCATTACGGAATAACTTTACCTGGAGCCCCAGAGTAACACCAAAATCGGTGCACTCTGCAAAGACAGTTGAAATGCAGCCAATTCCTCGAGTGAGACATTGTAGTACTTGGGGATGTCACATGCATGTGCTTATGATAAAGACAAAATATCATTATAACGTTTGAGGGTGAGGAAAAAAGGACTCAATATAAAACCTCCCAGCCAAATTTCTGAGGCTTGGTGGCCACCATGCTTTTTTGAGGGTTACAACTCATCCAATTTGGGTTCCAGTTTTCTCCAAGCAAGCTTCACCAGCTTTGTGGTTAGTAAGCCCATGCTTCGCTATACCTCTGAGTGACAATTGACTGAATCCTCTTGCATTTTGCTCACTTGATGTCACACAGGTTTGTGCTCAGTAAGTTTACTGTTGGGTGAAGTGTGTGTGCAGTGTTGATGTGGAGGTGTGAGTAGAGCATGAAAAGCTAATGTGGGCACTTTCACTTTGGCTTTACACATATCCAGCGTCTAGCAAGGAAGTAGGTGCTTCTAGTAAGGAAGAAGTTCTGGGAGCAAGCCCAAGGACAAGTGCGGCAAGGAGACTGCAACGTGGGAAGATAGGATCTTGGAAAGTACTGCAAAGTGGATGGCAGGAGCCCAAGGGAAGAGGGAATGTTGGTGGTCCCTGGGGTGGACTGAGTGGGATGCAGAGCAAGGAGGTGCTGGGGAGAGGAGAGGCACTGAACCCACTTATGCTGTTAAGCTTGTAAGCATGTTGTTACTTCTCTGAGCTGTGTTCCAGCACAGCAATTAAAAATATTAAAAGTAATAAAAATGGACTCAACTTGAGGGTCACAAGTACTCACCTTGAATTTTATGCCACTCCTTATATGCTTAAAGTTAAGTGTATGCTTAAGTGCTTTCTGGATGGGAATGTTAACTGAGAGGCAGCATCAAATATCAGGCTAACAAATGTGTGTAGGGTCTTACCAGCTTCCTATAAAAAATAACTGGCAGTGCTTTTCAGCCCTGTAAGCTACCTCTCTCAATAGTCTACAGTGCATTGTTCTTCTGATTAGCAAACCACAAGATGGATTTCTTTCCAAACATCTGACGCCTTGTGAATAATTTTCTTAATCAAAATGAATAAGCAGGAAGAACCTATTTTACCATTGTTGCTATGATACTGTGAATTATTGCATTTTTTACTCAACTGCTCTTGTGTTTTTGTACAGTTCTAGGAAATACATGAAGAAATCATTCTGGAGAAGGGTTTAATGTGATGCTATAGAAGTTTGGGTTTAGCGTGATGTTATAGAAGTTTGGATTCAGCTGCCTACCAGATGCTGAGTCATAAAAAGAGAGCGCGATGTTTCAGAGGTGGTGTTTTATGGATAGGGTTTGTAGGGTTCAGTATTTATTCTTACTAAAAATCAGTGATTTAAATCAACAGTGATCCTTGCCTGTCCAAGGTGACTGTCCGTTAGAATTTCTGGTCAGTATGGGAGAGCACCTGCCCCTGGCCCAGCACCAGCTGGTGCAGCTGCACGGCTGCTGGCGCAGGTCTTGGGGCAAGAGGGAGATCGGCTGAAAACCCAGCCAGTGCGTGCAGGGGAAAGAGATGTGCTGTGAGTCTGGAGGGTGAATAAGGGGAAAAACGGACCCTTTTTTAACATTTATTGATTAAATCCTGCCCAGTCTCTTCACGGAGCACAGCTGTCTACAATAAAAGCCGGCACAGACCAACAGCAGAGCCGAGCAGGGAGAAGTGCAGCTGTACGGCTTCAACACATCCAGCGGCAAGTGTGCGCGTCAAAGCACAGAGCTCTGGGCCCTTCCAGGCGCTCCCGAGGCTGTGAGCGTGATCTTTGCCACCGCGCGACAGCCGTCGGTCCTCAGCGGAGCAGCCGCTGCGAGGGGAGACGGGGTGTTTCACTCCACCTCCAATTAGTGTAGGATTCAAGCCATGTCGCCAGGTCGGCTGGTTTTCTCTCTCACACACACGCTTGCATGCACACAAACAAAATGACGATGATGGCAAAACACAAGATGGGAAGCGCAGCTGTCAGGGGTTTCTTGATTCACATGAGGAAGATGGGGAGCGGCCAAGAGAATTGAGAGGAGGAGGGCAAATTCCTCATGAAGAAAAACAAAGTAGACAGAAATACAAAAAAGAGGATGTCTTTAAAGACTTGAGAAAGTGGAAGGAAAAGAAATTGATGTGGAGGAGAAGGAGGAGAAAAAAAAGAGAGAAAAGCCAGAGAAAAGCTGGGGAGTTATTGATGCTGCAGGATCACAGATCTGACAGCTGTGTGTAATTGTGCTAGGTTTATAATAACCATCAAACTTCAGCCCCAGCTGCACTGAGATGCACCGAGAGCACCTTCCATAGCACTTGTTAGGGAATGTTGTTTTCCTATCAAGACATTTAGTAATAGATGGGAAACGAACTAGTGGTCTCTCTGTCCATCTCCTAACAGAAGCGAGCTGCCACAAAATCAGAAGTTGTGAGGTTCCCCACTGCTCTGCTCAAGCTGTTTTAATTTCTGCTGGAGCATTATGAAACCAAGCCCTCAGACTGGTAAAGGTGGGAGCGAGTGTGGGTGAGGCTGCTAGCTGTGGGCAACTGGAGGGATAGGATGGAGAAATCACTCTGGCTGCTAACTGCGCACATGCAAAGAGAATCATTTACTACTACAAAGTGTTGTAGTGACCTCTAAAATATGTGTCTGACAAGGAGGATATTTAAAATAAAAGGCATTTTCTAGTTCTGGAACAAAGCAACAATGTAAGTTCAGAGACAGCTCTGAGGACCACACAAGGTTTCCCTTGCTACGCTTCCATTTGCAGCATACGATCAGGGGCAATAGGACGAGGGGAGTCAGTCACCGTTGCTGTAGGGGGTTGCTGAAGCTGCATTCCTGAAAGAAGAAAGATGCAGGAGAAGTCAGGAATGAAAGAGAAGCAGTCTGTCGAGCAAGAGGATGAAGAAGGTGCTGGCTTGGAGGAAGCCCCGTAGGTCCTTGGCTGCGGGGTGGAGCCTGAAGACCAGTCAGCTGCTGGAGGATGCTGAGTTGCACTTGCAGCTTGACAGCTGAGAAGTGCCTCAGAGACCCCCAAAGTGGGACCACAGGACAGAGAGGTCAGTGCCAAACACATGCCTTTCAATATGCCTGTTTCTGCTTTGTAACTTTTCCGTTTGGCAGCTGAGAACTTAATTAACTCATCACTGTGCTAGAGTACTTTTTGTCTCTAATCTTGTCTAGAGATGGGCACGTGCCTGAGCCCAGATCCGTCCAAGGCCTACGGCTCCTCTGGAAGCAATGGATCCGTGTGCAGGCTGCACACCCCTTGGGTGCCCGCAAACTGGGATGCGTTAGGAAATGGCCACGGTATGGTTACAGCCATTAGGGCACACCAGGACCAGCCCACCAGCCTGAAGGAGCCAGCCTGGGGTTAGTACCACCAGTGACAGTTCACAGACAGAAATTCCTCAGGTTTACTCACCTGCCTATCTTGGGCTAGGGATAAGCTGTTGGGAGATAGCTCGGTATGCCTTTTTATCACAAAAAGTCTCACCGAACAGAGACAGCTTCACCGGCTAAAGCAGGTGGCACCATTATTAGGAAAAAAACCAGGGAGATTTTGAAGTGGGACCTGACTCCAGTACTTCACGATCAGTTCTGAAGAGTAAAATGTGTGCAAATATGTCCTCTCCAAGGTGAGCCACTTCTGTCCCTGCCCTTTGCATGAGTATGACAATTGCAGCTCCTTATTTGTGCTGAAAGGCACCTGTCTCCCTCCCACCCTCCCTCCCTCTCCTGAGTTCTCAGTCTTAGATACCGAGTTCTTTCAGTCACTTATCTGGCAGGTATGTATGAAATGCAGTGTTAGTTCAAGGACATGTACTAATAAAATAAACATATCACAAAAGACACCACCTGGTCAATATGCTTAACATTTTGTGCAACAGATAAACCCAGATGGAACTGATGAAACAACAGCAATTGTTATGTTTACAGAGTAGTTACGCGTTACTGAGCAACTCAGATGAGCAGGATTCATCCCTGGTCAGTCCTCCCTTGTTGTTATATCACTCCAGGGAAGTGTGTTTATTCAACTGCCCGTGGAGCCTGGCTATTAATAGGGGTCTAAAGTGCACCAAATTGGCAATTTGCAGTCCCATTAAGATGCATAAGTGCATATTACTCATTTTATAGTTTGTGTGTAATCTAAGCCTTTCAAATTTCCCTTGAAAGTCTTAGCTTAGTTTCGTATCATCACCTTCAGCAAAGGTGATGAAGTTCAGGAGAGGTTTGCTGATGGACTCCCTCCTGTAAGCTGTTGTTGGGGCTTGAAAGTCTACGTGTGTTTAGAACACAAACTACTAGAGGCTGTGAAAGTGTGCTGGGGAAATATCATGGCTGTTGTTGGTGACAGCCTACTGTGTTGGATGGATTATTTGTCCAACCCAGTTTGGCTGTGCTTGTATTCTCTGCCGTATCATGGCTGTCAATCCATGTTACAGCATACGGCAGCTTTGATTTGTGCTTTTAATAGGGCAGTTGGAGAGCACTCCAGGCTAACCTAGGCTATTTTGAGGGCTTCCTGACAAGCCTTCACCCCATGCTAAAAAATGTAGTCCTATCAACCATGGCTCCATCTTGTCAAATATTGCTGGTTTAAGAAGGAACCACCAGAAGCCAACCTGCCTGGCTGCCTTCTGTTTTGCCCAAGCACACCGCGATTGTTGAGACCACTGGGTGGTTGGTCTTAGTCTGGCTGAGCACTTTCCCAAGCAGAGGATCTGGGTAAGCCCATGCTGGCAATATGAAAATCACTTTTCAGAAGACTATGCCTTGAGGAAGGGAAAAGCATGGTCTTTTACGGGGACATAAGTACCTAAATTATACATACTTGGATCATGATGCTCAGATTGTACAGGTTACAACTCTCCTCCCCTTTGGCTGTGCACATTCTGAGGACTCTGATCACCTTGGCATGAATTATTGAAAGGAACAGAACAAATGCTTAAAAACAAGAAAACGTGTCTGTGGTCCAAGATGCTTTTTAAGCACCTCATGGATTCTTTCTTCACCGTATTGCCTGATGCCTCCTAAACACCATGGATAGTGCTTAATCCATTAGCTCTGTGTGCGAATGCTTAAGCTGACCACTAGCATCCTGTCACTAGGAACAAACTTCCCTGAGGGGAATTATTACACTATTATGGATGTTTTGTAACCTTTTCTGAGGCATCCAGTGCAGTGCTGGCCACTCAGGTCTTTGGCTCATAATTGGGACTATTGGCATGGCAATGTGAAGAAGGGTCTTGGAGCTGTCTTGAATAGGAAAGTAGCAGTAGTATTAAGCAGAGTTAGTACAGAAACAAAGCCAGAGGTTCCGCTTTTTGTCTTGAAGGAGCTGCAATTTAATTTCAGTTGGGGTGTAGCACAGTAAGGTAATGAAGAAATCAGAGAAATAAGAATTGATCAAGGCTGGAGCAAAGCGGCATGGGACAAATTATCTTTCCTATTTTCTGGTGAGTGTGTAACATGTCAAAGTACCTGCTTTATGCTTCATAGCCATATTATGATCAATATTACTGATACTATAATCATATCTGTGATGTGTGGAACCGACAGAAAGAAAAGGGCATTCCTGTAGTAATAGTTATGTTACCACGCTGGAAAACTTACAGAAACGAAGAAACATTTTGTGTCTTGCTACCTGTCCTTTTGATCACATTAGTATCTAGTATTAAAATAGGTCATGGCTCTGCTGCACGAAGTGCTGTGCAAACATACCACAGCAGACCTTCAGCTAAGTTGTCATGGAGCCATCTTTTTCATGGGAAAATCAATTTAATGCCTCTCTGCCAGCTCTGTGATACTTTTTTCCTGGGACAGACTTCTCAAACAACTTGAAGGAATGGTTTACTGGGGTGTGGGGGGAGGTGATGTGCAACAGATGATGACTCATGGGCATTTTTTTTACCTTGTCAAAAACAAGGTAAAAAAGTTCACTTAATTAGGAAATGTAATTTCTCCTTGGGTTTTGAGGCAGTTGAGAGATTTGGGGATGTTTGTGGGAAGATGGGGTGGTGGCTGATAGTGCTTTCGTTATAGGAAAAGAGTGAGGGGGGGTGTGTGTGTGTGTGTGAATGAGATGATTGCCATCTTAGAATCACAGAATCACTAAGGTTGGAAAGGACCTTCAAGATCATCAAGTCCAACCAGTAATCCAGCGCCACCATGTCCCCTAAACCGTATCTTGAACCATGACATGGAAGATGTCCATGAATCTCAGACCATTCTGGGTTCATTGACCATCAGAGGTGTTAATATTGACCATTCTTAGCATTAGGAAAAGACGAGGGAAGGCCAGTGTTTAAAACAAAAGAAAAGGAATTGGAGATATAAGCAAGTTACATGCAATGGAGCCCTTCGTATGGCATCTCCTGTCACATAAAGTATCACGAAGCTCTTTATGGATATTGAGAGTTTTATGAAAGGGAATGACTTGGAAACAGAGGGGAAAGTTGCTGATCATGAAGTTTTGCTGAATTATTGGGGAATATAGCCACATCTCTTGCTTTCCCAAAATACTTCATGGAGTACAGTGAAAAATGTCATACTACTAATATTTTTTCTTTTGGAATCTGGTCTCTGTCAGTTAAATGTGTAAAGAAAATCTGCAAGGATCCTGGTAACACTGGGCAGTATCTAGACTTGCAATTGAAGCAATGTACATACAAAAGAGGAGGGATGAAGTATGAGTCAAGAATTCCTCCTGCCTGATTTTAAATCACATTTCTGTATATCATGTTCTCCTGTGTACAAGTAATGCAGAAAATAATGTAGCCTTCATTTCTCTCAGACAGCAGCAAAATAGCGCAAAGGGAATCCAGAGCTTGATCTATAAAAGAAACAAAGGACTGCAAATACAAATTCAGAATTACACAGACCTGAATTTGATTTCACTTATGGCACTATTCTATTCTCTTCTGTTCTATGCTATTTTCAAAATAATGTTTTATGTTCAGTGTGTGAAAAAGTATATTGATTCTGAACAAAAATGTTATTACAAGTTGCTAATGTGATTTCATTAATACACTTTGAAAATGTAAACTCATTAATGTTCTTGATTATTTACATGAGCCCCAAGGAAGTGTAAAAGGATTGCTTGAGGGTTTCCCCTTTGAATAACTTGAACCTCTCAATTTATTGTGGCATATGGATCAGCTTGAGAATATTGTCTTCAACAGAGAGTAGTTAACAATGGATTACTTTGCCAGGCAGTTCTCTGACAACATGGGGGATGCTCAGCAGAGGGAGGAGCAGTAGAGGAAGACCAAGAAGAGAGTCCTGATGAAAGAAAAGTCCAGGAAAAAAATGTAACAGGTCTATTTTGATAAGGAATCTGACCTCCCATTGTCCAGGACTTTTGTTTCTTCCAGTTTTAATCTTTTATTTCAGACTACTTAGGTGCTGTCCCTACAGCTACTGGCAAATATCCAGTGCACTGAGATGCATAGGTCATCCCCTGTTATCAAGCTAGTAATGGAGAAGCAATCTGCATGGGGAACTTCATGGAAGGCAGCCAGTCAGATCTGGTTTGCATTTGTCCAGAGCGAGAATTTCCTTTGATACTTATTGGCGTCTGCTTAACATGAGTGAGATGAGGGAGAAAGGCTGTCTGCAATGAATCAGACTCACTCTGGACAGATAAAACAGAAAGGCAACAGCAGGGGCTTCAGTATTGCAATCTGGAAAACAAAATAATAATAAAAAAAGGATTAAAGTGATAATTTTCAGTTGACAGACATTGTTTGCAAAACTACAGTTATCTAACGGGGAAACTGAATTCCCTGGATAGCATGTATATGCTGCCCTGGAGTTACTTGATTAAATAATTGATGGGAAATGAAAATACAGCTACGTATAGGATGATAAAGTACATGGACTGTCCCTGGCACCCCCAATTTTTTAATGTGAATTACTCCAGTCCCACCAACACACTTCTGAGGGAAGCTTTGTCTTCATCCCTAGGCATGGAGAGCAGGCCGGTATGTGCGAGTCAGATCTATTCCTTATCTGGTAAGTCAGCCTGGATCAGGGATGGGACAGAAAAAAAGCCGCTCCTCCCGGAGCACAGTGTTACCTGGTGGGCACAGCTAATAAAAAGAGATATAACCGTTCTGCTCAAGAGATATATTGCTCTTCATCTTTCCAGGCTTCATCTCATGGAGCTTGTACGAGGGCTGTGCTGGCTTCCTAGCCAGCCTGCTCATGAAGGAACTCAAGAAAACAGGGCAGTTATTTCCTCTTACAGCCCAGGTTAGTCCAGGAAGCTACAAACATAAAAAGTCTTTGCAGAGCTCTTCACTGTGTAGATGTGGAGACCTACAAATGATGTGGTATGGGCAAATGGGGAGACCATGGTGTACCCCTGAAATCTGAGTCAGAAGCCACATCGGCATGAAGACCACAACCAAGGACAGAGCTTCCCTCTTGCTTGCCTCCCCATTTCTACAGCCTGAGCTGGCCCCTGCCTAGCCAGAGCGCTCTGCATCATGGAAGAAGCAGAACCTTTTGGCATTGGAGGTATCCTACAAGCCACACCAACAAAAAAATGATACCAGGTGTTAAATACAGAATAAACTTCAGCACAGCAGCAGACTTCATCAATCGTGATGTTCTTGGCTCTCATTTTGTAGGCAGACCTTCAAAGTCAGCTTTGGTTTATTTGACATAATTACTATAATGGTACTCATCAGCTTGTTAATGTAGAAGGCTCAGGTATTTGAAATTCAGGTCAATATGCTGTACATAGATATTCCCTATCTTTGCACAGTGCTTGTTAGCGTAACGCTCAGGAATGGACTAATGTTGTGTGAATAATTTCAGCAGGGCAAGATTATTTAGATCTGCTCACCCCCTAACTCACATTATTTTCAAGAGCCATATTTAAATTCATAGGAAGCAGAGAAGACGGCACCTATGAATGGCTCCCTCACACTGATCTGCAGTTTTAAAGAAATTAACCCTTTGGGAGAGTCTAACTTAATTTATAATTTCTTTGCCTCCAGCTCAGCGGAGCATAAAAAAGATCCACCCCCCCTCCCAAACTCAACCTAAGTACTTAGGTGAAAACTAACTCAGAGACAAGCAGCACATAACAGCCTCACAGACCTGGAAGCTAAAAGGTGTCGTCTTGTCTTGGTGCCCATGTTAATTATCCAATCTCTTCCAAGAATTTCATATATTAAGCAATGCTCATCATGGTTAAGTTTATAGAGCTATGGGACTTATAATGGGTCCATAAATACCCTTCCCTAAGTCACTATTAAGACTGTAATTAGTTAGGAAATTATTTGGCTTTTCTGTTTTAGGCCTCAGTCAGTAGGCTCATGTAGTTTTTGGTTGCCTTTACAGAGAAAAAAAATGTGTTCTGTGTAATCATCATCAGCAATAAACTTAAAGAATGAAAGTTCCTTTTCTCCAGAATATTTTCCAATTTGCCACAAAAGGCATTTTTTGTTTTGCATACACATTTGAGTAGAAGATTTTTCATTCTTCTGGAAGAGACACTATATACCATTGCCTTTTTTATGCAAAGGAGAATCAGACAAGGAAGAGGTTAAATGATTTACTTTGGCTTCTGGCAGAGTAGCATTAAGAGGTGTATGCTGGCAAATGTGACCTTGGAGGCCAATGTTTTGGGCACCCTGGAGTCCCACAGCAGCAGAGGAATAGGACCAAGCACGAGTGAAACAGGCTGTCCTTCACGCAGCTTTGGACTGCTCTCAGGTCACAGGCTCCCCCACGCCTGCAATGTGCTGTGCTGAAATGTCCACACGTCTCAGATTGCAGGGTAATGTAGCGTTGTAGTGCCTTGCTTTCTTCTGTATGAATTACGATCCCGCTCCAGAAAAATGCCATGAAATTCAATTTACTTACAGTGGGAGGACACAATAAGCCGTAGAACTACAGTCACCTATGTATGTCCCAATGAAAATATGTCTACAAGATGTACTAAGGGAATACAAAAACCTGTGTCCAGAGACAATCAAAAGCCATGTTATTGCTGTTATTATTATTATTGTTGTTTTTGTTGTTGTTATTGTTATTGCTATTGCTATGGTTATTACTTAATATTAACTTATGTTACCCAAGAATTTTTTGGCTGAATTCCTCAATGAGTATTTTTGGACTGTCTCTGTTCCTGTGTAGGTGTGTCCATCAGATCAGGGCATGGACAGAGCATTGCTGTTTGATAGTCCGCACATGTGAAGAGATCAGTAACTTGGAGAGTGACGAACACGCAATAAGAAGTCAAGGTAAACACTTCACTGCCTTTTGAAGGATCCTTACTGAAAACTGGGTGAACATAATGGAAATCTTTCTATTGTGTAGGATGAGGACTTTATCAAAGAGCAGATTGTCACCATTATACTTCAATTCAAAATATGGTAGTGCTTAAATGTTTTCAGCTCCCATTAGTTGAACATGTGACGAGATGATAGCTGAGTATTTAAAGTGACTTGAAGGATTCTTTTGAGATATTTGGGACTGAAAACTTTGCCACTGTTTCCTTTTGATATGGACATGGTTACAGAGCTCCATAGTCTGCCTTATTTCAAGATTTGTCTAATACCCTCATATGTACTTTAAATTGGCCAGGAAGAAGACTGAAGTAGAGGATATGGAGGCCTGCCCACTGCGCACGACCCTGGATGGGAGCCTGACTTATCATCATTCCAAGTTTGCGTTGGTTTCATTGCATTTTCAATACGGAACAAAGGTACTTCTGTATTTTTAATGGGTTTTTATAGGTTTAATTCTATTTGTCTGAGGGGAAGTTTTATGATGTGGACATGTTATATTACCATTTATATAACAACACCCTGGTAGGAGTCCAGAGCTATTAACTAAGACTGTCCAAACATAGTGAGCAAAGAAAGGGTAGAAACTGGGGAAAGGAACAAATAGAGCCGTAGTTGCCGCCTCTACTTCAGTCCCTCTGCCCCTTCCAAATATAATGATCAAACAAAAGTTTTTCATATTCACTGCAATTTGATATAGGCTAAATTCACTTTAGGCTTAGATGCCCATCAGATTGTAGCAGCTTTTTCATCTTCACTGCAACAGGAAACTTTCATTTGATTTCCAAGGGACTTGAATTTGGGTTTCTACTAAATTAAGTTGTTTGAGTATTAGGGCCTCTGAAAACTCTTACTGAACTCTTCCATCCTCTTCCATTCAATTTCATGCTTCTAATTTCTGTGCTTCTAATGAAAGAGATGTTTACTACCAGGCATCTAACTTGAACTGATCTGGCAAGTTGCTGAGAAATGCAAGTTGCAAAACATTTGATATAAATGAAGTTTTCTCCATCAAAAAGGTTTTATGTCAAAAGGGAAGGCAAGTCTCTGCTTTTGCTCTTCTTAAGTACCAGATGTTAAACACTAATCATTGAACTGGAAATCCAATTACATGATTATTAATCAGATGCATTTTTTTCAACTTGGGGTAAAAAAGGCCAAGTGAAACATGAAAGTCCACTGGGAAACACTGCCAATTAAAGCAGTTAAAAGAGATGTGGAATTCTTAATTCTTGCACTTGGGTAGAAAGATGATTGACTGGGCTTGACTCTCCTGGGAGGGGTATGCTGGGCAGTTTTTTATTTGCTTCTTAAGATCAAATGCTTCTGTTTCCTTTATAAGGCATAATTAATTTTCTTTGCAGGAAACTTTACTTATTATGATATGGGTAGCTGATCAGGTTTAAAATGTTTGATCAGGTTAAGCGATGCCTGTCATTTAACATTCCCATTCACAGAGAGAAGCACATATTCCTTCCACTCTCATAACATTCTGCAGACAGACTTTCTGACAGCTGAAGTGTAGCCAGTAAATTTCTTTTCCATTAGTTGCAAATTGTACAATAATATACTAAAGTAATTACATCATAAATCTTCTTGCCATGAAGTTGGGCTCTGCGGTGCACACTCAGAAAATAGTGCAGTAGCAAATAAAATCACTGCATCTGTATATATTAGTCTTGCAGTAATTTTTCTGTGGGTGGTCTAAAACATTGACAAGAGTGAATTGGGAGGAACTGGGGGGAATTCAATGTTTCTTGTTTTTTATAAGAGAGAGGCTATAGTTTTTCAATATTAAGGGCTACCTTGTATCTGCGCATGGGTCAGAGCAGGGATTATTGCCAACAATCTCCTTTGATGTGCATTATGAACTAGAATATAATATTTGCTCGATCATCCAGGATACGGTGGATCTTAGTTGAAGTTCTAAGTCCAAGACAGACTGTGTTGAAGCACCTAAGGAGTCTACCCAATATAGATAGAATACCTCTAGGCTAAATCTAACCATTGCATGGCTCTAAAGTGCTTTGAAGATCAGGGAAACACAAATGAGAATATTTGTACTAAAAGAAATTAGTGCACTGCCAATACATCTATTTTTCTTAGGTCCCTAGAAAAGAACAGACAGGTACTGTACCTAAAGCACCCTCTCAGCACCTGAATGTAAAGAGTCATCATCTGGCATTCACCACTGTATTGCAAACTGTGGCAATAAAATTATGGTTTCTAGGCGGTTTTGTTCCCAAAGCCAAGGGCTGCCCTGGAGACACGGCTGCCTGTAATCCTCCTGATACTCCTTGAATTCTGCAATAGTTCCTTCTTTTTTTGGGAGAGGATGGCAACAGCGGTCCCGTTCCATCCCACTCCACAATTTTTTTACCTTTGAGCCAAAGACTAGGAAGGTCTCTTTACTTCCAGGGACGCCAGGAGCTGATGGAGTCTTCCTTCAAGCTGTGATAAGTGTTTGCACCCAGACAGCCATGGACCTGTCACAGGACAAGGAGCATGGGCTTAAAACTTCTGTATTGATCCCAAGGAACGGGGATGTGTATGTGCACTTTGACTGTACAGCATCTGCTCTGCATTCCTCTTTCTCCGGGTGGACTACCAGGTCCCCGGGAAGCTCTGGATCCAGCTCTTCCATTGCCCAGCTGGATGCCCTGAGATAAGAACTGCAGGCTGGATTTATAGGAGCCCATCTCAAGTTTAATTTTCTACAGTGTGTCTGGCTCAGCAGTCAGAATGTGTGAGCTTTGCTCTCTCCCCAGAGCAACGTCAGGGCTGCCATTTACTCCACCTGCATAAGGGGCAGCATTTATAGAGGTCGGGTTATTTCCAGGGCCATTCATTTCTTGTGGTTTGGTGGCACAGATGGGGAGGTGGATTCACGGTAGTGATCAGGTTGCTGGAGAAAACAGTGCAGAGGCAGGGCAGGAAAAACTTACACCGAAAAAGCCAACATTACGGCTTCTGTTTCTGCACGAGACTGCAGCCACAGACCTCTGCCAGGGATCAGCCACGGTGGCAAGAGAACAAATAACCCCCAGTGTGGGAGCATTTCAGGTGAACAGGCTTTGCTATTCTCTGAATAATTACCCTCATATAGGCAGCACCTTTGACTGGGTCTCGAGCGACAGTAGCGTGAAACGGGCATTTGACTTTGATTCCTCTGGGAACGGGGCATGTACAGGAGTACTGGAAAGATATTTTCCCTGCACATCAAGGCCCAGGAAGCACATTTGATTATATTCACTATATTTGGTGTGACTTGCTTCACTCAGGTATTCAGCTGCAATTAGGTGGTTAGAGACTCCTCATTAATCTTCAGCTCTGTGCTGCCTATCATTTTGTTCCCTCACATATCTTAGTTTATGACGTTATTCTGAACGTTTTGATTAGGAAATATCCCTGCCTTGGAACTGTTGCTGGTGGCAGGATTTCTATGTGCATCTCCTCTCAGTATCTAAATCTCTCCTATTCAAGGCTCTTTAGAGCACTTGTCTCCCAAATGACAATTATTATGTCTGCGATTCAGAGATTTATCAAAACCCTGCTGAGTTGGTCCCCTGACATTAGACCCCCCAGAAATTGCTTGTTCTTGATACCTGAGTGTATTCCTTGATGAACTTTCTGACTTTTTTTTCTCCAATTAGGATTTCTTAGGATGTTCAGATTCATCTAAATTATCTTCTGTTTTCCTCCTTCCTAAAAAGGTTCACATTCTTGGTGCCTTTATTATATTAAAAATACTTTGAATTTGATTCTGCACTCACTGGCCTTCCTGCTTTTGAGTTCACTCTTTCATAAATAATTAAATAAGATGAAAACAGGGGACATTTAATTGTACTTGTGATGGGGGAAAAAACTTGTTAGAAAAGCCACTGTGAGGATGGCAGCGGGGAACCTCTGCTCTTGAGGGAGCTCTCTTCTGGGTCAGGACATTTAGAGGCAGCTCTTAATTCTCAATGCTTTTAACTGATGAAAGAGGCCAGTAATTGGATGGACTTCTCCCTGCCTGCATCCTTCTCTCTGGAAGCTTTAATCTTATTTAGCTCTGGTCTGATATGGACACATCATTCATTGGTGATATCTCCTACCAGGGAAGAAGACCTCAATATATCACAGGTAAAGCTCATCTTTTTCCATGTAGTGCTCAGCCACCCCGAAGAAATCACCCTCTACAGGTTTATATGGAACGTTTTGCATATATCTAGTCACCCTGTTGCATTTCTATATCACAGATTACATTCCCTTTGAAATCCCCAGGATAGTTTCAGGTAGCCATGAACTTGAGGACTGTTTTCAAGTACTGGTAAGAATAAATTAATCCAAGATAGAATCATAACCCAATCCTTATGATACAGAATGCTAAGATCACCGTGAAAGACAATGGGAAGTGACGGACAGAATCCAAGCAGTTAATTTATTTTTGTCCATGCACAAATCACAAACAAATCTCAGTCTTAAGTAGTTTTTTATTCATATCACATTCTTCTCCCTCTCTAGAGTCAACATATATTTTGCCTGGTAATAGAGCAGTCCAGTTACTGAAGGTGCTAATGTCACTCATCCATTTCAGATCTTCCAAGATTAAAGCCCTTCCTTGAAAGAAAAAAAAAAAAAAGTGCTGTTATTCAGACAGAATATTGGATATGCGGAAGAATGTGATGTGAATGGAGCTATGAAGAGATCAGATCGACAATCATAGTGTTTTTGAAATCTGTCAGTCTACCTCTCAGTTATACCCTCCTGCTGATGAAAAAGTGTTGAATGAATCTGTAAAGCTGGGCATTTTGTGGAGGTTAACATAAATGATCATTAGCTCCTCTGAAGTTTTCTTTCCCTGGGAATATCTCTAGTACATCTCTTAAGCTTCCTTGAAGTCGAATTTTTTTGTGTCTCTGTTTAAACAAATGTGTGTTGTGCTCTATTATGTTTGTGTCACAGATATAAGAGAGGTGGGAAACTGAGCTGAGTTTTGAATATCT
Organism: Phaethon lepturus; assembly: GCF_000687285.1. Taxonomy (NCBI): domain Eukaryota; kingdom Metazoa; phylum Chordata; class Aves; order Phaethontiformes; family Phaethontidae; genus Phaethon; species Phaethon lepturus. The sequence goes on along the minus strand of NW_010549954.1, from coordinate 52,424 downwards.
TTCCTCTACTTCTTTGATGAGGTATTGTATCACAGAATCACAGAATCATTAAGGTTGGAAAAGACCTTCAAGATCATCAAGTCCAACCGTTAATCCAGTGCCACCATGTCCCCTAAACCATGTCCTGAAGCGCCACATCCACACGTTTTTTGAACACTTCCAGGGATGGCGACTCCACCATCTCTCTGGGCAGCCTGTTCCAATGCTTGACCACCCTCTCGGTGAAGAAATTTTCCCTAATATCCAATCTAAATCCCTCCTGGTGCAACATGAGGCCGTTTCCTCTCACCCTATCACTAGTTACTTGGGAGAAGAGACCAACACCCTCGTTGCCACAAACCCCTTTCAGGTAGTTGTAGAGAGCAATAAGGTCTCCTCTCAGCCTCCTCTTCTCCAGACTGAACAACCCCAGTTTCCTCAGCCGCTCCTCATAAGACTTGTGCTCCAGACCCCTCAGCTTCGTTGCCCTTCTCTGGACACGCTCCAGCACCTCAGCATCCTTCTTGTAGCGAGGGCCCCAAAATTCAACACAGTATTCGAGGTGCATCCTCACCAGTGCCGAGTACAGGGGCACGATCACTTCCCTACTCCTGCTGGCCACACTATTGCTGATACAGGCCAGGACGCTGTTGGCCTTCTTGGCCACCTGGGCACACTGCTGGCTCATGTTCAGCCGGCTGTCAACCAGCACCCCCAGGTCCCTTTCCGCCGGGCTGCTCTCCAGCCACTCCCCCCCAAGCCTGTAGCATTGCATGGGGTTGTCATGACTGAAGTGCAGGACCCGGCACTTGGCCTTGTTAAACCTCATGCAGTTGACCTCTGCCCATCAGTCCAGCCTGTCCAGATCCCTCTGCAGAGCCCTCCTACCCTCCAGCAGATCAACACTCCCACCCAACTTGGTGTCATCTGCAAACTTACTGAGGGAGCACTCGATCCCCTTGTCCAGATCATCTATAAAGATATTGAACAAGACCGGCCCCAGAACTGAGCCCTGAGGAACACCATCTGTGACCAGAATCAGATTGATTCTAATTGTTCCCTATATATTAAAGTTGCAAAATGTCCATTTTAATAGCTCAAATCATCTGCACAAAGCCCTGCCCCAATTTTTAACCAACAAAGTAAATCCTGTGGACATCTACAGTATAAGGAATAAGATAAAAAAAAAAAAAAAAGAAGAAAGAAATGTGTCAGAGAAGTAAATGTATATGAATTTCCCATCATAAGCATTTACAGTTACTTTAGCAATAGCCAGATTTATTACAAATGCTATAACTATACTATTAAAATTAAACAGTAGGAAGAGAACAATACAAAACTAACCATTAATCTTTGTGCATCCAAAACTGTCATGATAAGAAGAGAGTTTTAGGAAAGGATCAGATATTCCTCGCTGTCTAAAGTCCCTGCTGTACTTTACTTTCCACTGCTGGATACATAGAAGCAAATTCCAAATCATTCACTGCATATCTTGCTTTGCTTTTATTTACATTTGGCATCAGGATGCAGCTGTATTGACTCTTCCTGTGTAAGACAAGGTCATAGTCATCATTCCATGTTTAAATAATCCTTGTGTTTTCAGTTTCTTGTAGTACACATCCTACCAGACTATTAAACTATCATCTCTGTTGAGCTTCTATGAAATTTTTCATTTTTCCTCCAGCTGATGAAATGAACGATGATGATGTACTTCTCACCAAAAGCATCTATCACTTAAACTCCTACACTTCCCTGAGCCTTCAATACTGTTAAAAGTCAGTGTCTTTGTCCCTTCAATTCATGAAGACTGGAGTCCAAAGGCTACCTCCAGGTGTGTGTTATTTGGTTTAAAATCCAGACAGCTTTGTCAGAAGTTCAGTTTCCTCTACAGTTCAGGCTTTATGGTAGTCTAGATCAATTATATACAATTATGGAAGATCAGAGAAAAGGTTTTCCATTAGCTCCTAGGAAAAAATGCTTATTGGGCAAGGAAGCTGGGAAGTTTTGCTTTATGAAATGGTGTTTTCTCTGTCTTGCCTTCTTTCTGGGACCTGCAGAGGTATTAAGCATGAGACTTAATTTGTTTTCTAGTTCCATGGTGGAATTCACCTAGTTGAATGAGTACTAAACAAGTTTAGATTGGCCATTTCTTAAAAAAAATTACTAAGGTGTCAGCTGATGGAGACATTGTATTTTGTAATATCCAGGTGATTACTAGTGCTGGGAGAACCCATGGGAAAAGACAGACTGCCTGAGAAAGGTGGAACTGGCCATTATTGGCAGAGGTTTTTCCAGTGTGATTCACAGTCCCAGCCCCAAACAGTTGCCAGCCTCATCAGAAGCTTTCAGAAGGTTATTCCATTTTTTGTGTGTTGTTTTACCCTCTTGATGTCATACTTTATGTCTCCCGGTGGTTGCTACAGGGGTATGCAGTAGGAGGTGACACTTTAAGCAAGGATTGAAAGTGTTGAAGTTGATTCATGCTAATAGACTTTAATAACTAATGGCATTAAGAGCTGGAATAAACACAGCTCAGCCTGTATTGTACCTTGATCCAAAGGACATGCTTACCCATTCCTCACATAAGTCAGGACATTTGACAGATGGGGTGGTTGTGGCAAGCACTGAGCATCACTCAGGAAGCACAGAGGGAGATGCTGTTTTTCTAGAAGAGACTTCCCTAGCATTTTTGGTTGGCTCTTGGCAATGACAATCTTAGCCACTAAAAGGAATCCCAGGAAGACACAGGACCAGCCACATTAAAAAAAAAAAAAGAGAGAGAGAGAAAAGAGAAAATAAAAAGGGTTAAAGCTTGTGGCTGAGAGACAATCAGTACAGAATATTTGGCAGGTTTAGCAGAAGGCTATCACAGGTAGGACTGGGAATTCATGCTAATGTAAATATCAATTTGCATGATTAAATTTAAAATCTTATAGATGCTTGGTTCAGTATAGTTTGTACAGTCTCATTCTCTCTGTGTGTGTATACCTTATACTTCTGAGTATATTAGCCAATTTCAGCTAAATCAGATGAAGGGGTCCAGGACAGTAGGACTTGGGGTAATTCAATTCCCATGAGGTTTTTGGAACATAGCAACTAAAGATCGTGCCAAAGTGAAAACTAAGCACTCTGAGAAATTGTATTTGTTCCTTCGTTGTAGATCACTTACAGGATATTCTCAAAAGAAATGAGGAGACCACAGGAAATGCTTTTAAGCTGATATGCCGGAGGCTTAGAGCCATGTTAGCTTTCTGGTATGGACAAAAGTCGCTTTAGAGTGCTTCGATGGTGTAGCAATGCTACTCATGAGATGACCTGAATCCCAGCTTTCTACATTGCCTACGTTCTGCCTGGTAAAATATCACAAACACAGAGGAAAGCAGGAGAGTGATCTCCACTGGACACAAGTATCTGTAATGTCAGAAACTGAGTACAGATAGATAAAAACCCACTATGCAACATTAAAATGAAATGGAGCACATCCTGAGCCGGGTGAGTCATATCCGCAGTTCTTAAACTGGAGTCAGGGGGATGTGTTGGTCAATGAGCAGCTCCAGCTTTTCTGCAGTCATCGTTATTTGTATAGCCTGCACATGAAGGACCTCAGTCATGGTTGATGATCCCACCAGTTTGCATAATGCAGGTCTGAAAAAACCCGAACAGATTCTACTTCATGGAGGTAAGTATATTCTGCTCAATTTTTGTTTTTGTTGTACATGTCACTGTTTCCTCACCCTTACTTCCTCCAGGGAGAAAAGAAAAATATTAAATGTCTTGTCTTGGGCAACAGAGAATAATTCAGAGAGATTTTCACCTTAGTACAAGCCTTCAGAGTTCGTTCTGTGTTGGTAAATAGTATCAGATACCTCAGGGTTTGGAGAAAGACACAGAGATTTCAACTGCTGAATGAAAATTTAACTGAGAACTCCTTCTCCAGCATGGATGGATTTCAGGGGAGCCATGGGGTAAAAAGCAAACCAAAGAGTGAAGCTGAGGGGGAGCTCATCTGGTCTCCCTATAGATATGGAGTAGGAACAGGAGAAATCCTGGGGCTGAGCTTTCTACTGACCCTCCCTTCAGAGGCTCTGAAACTGGTCTCTAGGAACCAAAAAGCAAACCAGGTGCTGAAATTGCAGCAAACCTGCAATAATGGCTGCATGCTGGAAGCTTCCCATAGTGAATGATGTCTATTTTGCTACAGAAAGTGCTTTAGGAAAGCTGTGGAGTGTGACTGTGGGCTAGCTTGACCCTCTAACAGAACTGCAGACTCAGGCAATCTGAGGGACACAAGGGGACTAGACAGCAGCAAGACTTGAGGGAGCAAAATTTGCTTTTTCCTCCTACTTTATGACACAAGAACTCCTGATTGAGAAAGTTGTGGCATGCTGGGAGGGGCCTATTTTTTTTTTTTCTAGGCCTTTTTCATAATTAGCTCAGTTGATGTCTGCCAAGACCTGGAATGCTGCTGCTGAAAATGTCGAGGCATTTCTTATGTTCTGCAGTATAAGAAACCACAAGTGATGACAAATCCAGCCATCAGCCAGTCTTTTATCATTATGCAGCACTATGAAAATCATCTCTCCATTTTGATAGGCCAACAGTGTCATTGATTGTACTATTCTCTGGCAGTCGGCGCCAGACTTATGATCCTTTAAACCACATAAAGATTATCTTGGTCTCCTTTCAGCTGCGTAATTTATTTCTTGCCACTCACTGCAAGAACACATTTGGGACTACCTCGCTTTCTACCTTCAGGTATCTTACCAGGCTTACTTTCTTGCAGGAACTCAAAACATCCTTTTTTTTGTGGTGGTGAACAATGGTTCAAATGGCTAAGATGAAACATGAAGATCTCCTCAAAAATGTAAAAATGTAAAACTCCTCTACTGTAATGCTGGACCCTGCTCTAGATCTAAAGAAGATGGGCCTGTGCCTCACACTGTAATGAAGTAACATTACACATGGTTAATGTGTAAATTTGTTAAAATGTTAAAATGTATCCCACTCCATAACACAATGGTAGTGGGAACATCTTGTGGTCTTTAATCTACCTGTGCTCACAGGGACCCTGGGAAGCCAAGGGCTGCCGTTACCCACTATTTTAGAGGTAAGGACAGAGAAAGGCATCTAGGTAGCTTGGGAAACAGTGGTCCTCGAGGGCGCACATTCATTTTTGCTGAAGTGTTCAGGGCTCTCACATCAGCACTCTGGTCCTCCTACACCTGTGGACAGTTGGAGTAACATTGCCGCTCACTGCACCCTGGTGTTGCACCTCCAGTGGATGACTAGGTAAGTGCCATAACTCCTGCGCACGTCGGGATGGTGCAGCGCCAGTGCTGTGGTGGAAACAGAGGCAGGGAAGGAGGGGGCTTCTGGGAGACTCCATGGGTCCTCTGGCCTAATGAAGAAATTAAATCCCCTCTGGAGAACGGGAGTGCTGCAGACAAGCCAAGATATGCCTTGTGTTCAGTTCACCTTGCAGAGGGTATTGTGAAGATCAACAACCCGATCAACAACCTGACAGAATGTGACCATCTTTGCTAAAGATAAGTGTTCCCGACACTTAGATCTGATCACAACACTGCAATGGCAGATCTGTGGCAATATCATGACTCATTTGGGGTGAAACTTTGAGTCTTCATACAGCATTATTTGTAAAAAAACCAGTGATGCCTCAAATCACCTCACAATAGTAACACAACTGTTTCTTTAGGGCCTTCCTCTGTCTGCTGGACTTGATATCTTTTGGAATTGTTTAAGTCCTTGGGGCTTTGAAAAAACTTCTGGCAACTTTCTTTTGTGTTGTGGTTAAGCAGATGCATTTACTGCCAGAGGGCAATAAAATTAAAGAAGTCAATAGCAAATAATGACAACTGTTTATCTTATTTGAGGTCTACAAAGCAACTAAAACTGCAATTGACTTCAAGTGGACACAAAATATGGTTTGTGTGATAAAGCTCCTTGTGGATCCCAGATCAACCTCGCGTCTCTTCCTGATTGGAATAGCAAGACCCTGGATTTCACTTGGTTATGTGGCATACTATACCAGATTTAGAACTGTGTAATCCAGTTCAGAAAATGGTCAAACACACTATGGAAAGCAGTTAAAAATATGGTCTAATCCAAGGATTTAAAACCTACGCTTGAAGTTAAGCACTTCATAAAATTGTTAGGAATTGGGAATTTCACTTGTTTTAGTTACTGGGTGCTGAAAACTCTTGAATATCTTGCAATGGCAGAGAGTGAATAAGACAATTTTCTTGAATTGGTGCCTAACTACTAAGTCTGTGAGCATGCCCAGGAAACCCATCCAAGGATTTACTTGAGAATCAGAACATCATGAGACCCTCTGGGAGCCTTCCTTCAGTCCTTCATAGATTGTAAGGCTCCAGCCAGCTGGATGTAAGTCATTAAAGCTCCTTATTCTATCCATTAGTGCACTCATTAATATTTCTCAGTAACTTGGGACACAACATTTCTCATGCCAAGCTTAGGAAAGTTTTCTCTTCCATCTAATTTTGATCTAGAGACAGCTGTAAGGACCAAAACCTCACCACCGAGTGGAAGAAAAATTTTTTATAAAATTTTTGTTTGCAGAATCTATCATTCTGGGCAAAGCAGTAGAGGCATTTTACTTTAGAGATTAAAATCTTCCATGAAGTTGTTGACTGTAGAGGTATTCAACTTTTGTCATTGTGCTCAGTATTCCTGTCTGGAGCTTACTGAACTACTAACAGCAAAACAATGAGCTTTTCACAGCACGTCTCAAAAAACCCCACAAAGAAATACAAAGAAAGACTTCTTCTAGGACCTTAGGAACTGGATAAACATGGTGCTAAATTGTTCATATTCTCTAGAGATGCGTACCATTAGAAAACATCCAGTTTAAGCACAAGTAATTGCTTTTGGGTTGACAAACAGAATCACAGAATTATAGAATGATTGAGGTGGGAAGGGGCCTCTGGAAGTCATCTTGCCCACCCCCACTGGTCAAGGAGGGCCACCTAGAGCCAGTTGTCCAGGACCATGTCCAGATGGCTTTTTAATACCTTCAAGGTGGAATCCAAGTTTTCTTCCATTGCATGCATATATTCATACACATGTTTAGATACTTTTACACTTACACGAATATACATTATATATGCACATTTATATGTATTTAAATATATAAACTATCATATATTTATATATGACCATGCATTTTAACAGCAACATCTGGGTGCTTAGCATGAATTTGAGGATTTGCATTTACAGAGATGTTCTATAGACTTGAGGGGAAAAAACACTGAACTATTTGATTCACCAAGAAAAAACACTTCAGTGCTAAACACAGCAGGAGTGCTAATTGCTCTCTGAAAATGGTGACACTGTTACTGTTCTTAAAGCAAACAGTAAGCTGTGGCTACTCATCATTTACCATGCTGTAATTTTGCCTTGAGGTCAGAGGTTAAACATTTACTTTTTGCTCTTGGCCATACATGAGAAAACTCATTAAGTGGATCTCTTTTTTTAATAAAGTTCCTTCATTCCTAAGAGGAATTTATGGGAGAAGAGAACTAGGGGCATCAGGAAAAGACTCAGAGCCCTGCAGGGTGTACACTGTGCTGCCAAAGTCAATATTCCCTTTCTGTACAGAAAACAAGGAGCCCTCAGGCTCCAAAAACAAGTACAAGAACTCACTTTCTGCAGGTTTTTGTTTTAGCTTTTCATATGGGATATAGTGTTTTGGTTCTTGCATGCATAGCCACACTACTGGAATTTGACTTTCTCTTCAGTATTTTCTACCAACTTGGATATTTATGGCACGTCTCTGCTGATCAGAGGTTAATTATTTCTCCTCTCTGTCGTTCCCTTGTTGTGTTGACAGTCATTGAAAGCTCAGCAGCACTCTTGCTTGGTGAAGTCTAGATAGTGCAGGACTGGAGCAGTGTTGTAGTGTATCTATCTGCTGCGTTGAGCGATCTAATCGAAGAAGACGGAGCAATATGGCCAGAGGTGCTGAAGTGAGGATGGGAGGAAGGTGGCCCATGGAGACAGTCCAGGCTGGAGAGAGTGCATTGAATCCCATGTATGAATATATATATGAATATTCATATATATATGAATCCCATGAGCTTTGTTGCTTGGAGGACTCTCTTGGGGTACTACGGGGCCCTGTTGCTGAAGGTGTGGAGGGCTGCTAGGCCCCTGGTACCTTTCCCAGCAAGAGCTGATGTGGATGGTGTCTGATGTCTTCAGCTGAGAGACTGATACCGCTGGTATTTTGGTTGCAACCACATTTCCTCCTGTGCATAAGAGCACTGGGAATGATGAATGGACCTCTTTTGTTTGATGTCTTCCTTCCTGCTGTGTCTACCCACAGCCTTCCATCCCTGGTAAGTGTGTTCTCCCCAGGTGAACTTGGTGAGAGCCCATGAGGCCATCAGTGGCTGACAGAGAGGCTTCTGACAATGCTGCCAAGCCCAGGACAGGGACTTTCCTGGCATTCCAAGCCAAATTCCCTCTATGGATTCAATGCGACTCTTGGTACAAGCAAAACTCAAGAGGATTAAAATACACTTCTGTCTATGCCTCCTTGTACTCATACTTCTTCTCCAACATTGTGTGCAACTTTCTTCCTCTGGCTCAGCTCAGAACTCCTTGTTCTGCTGGGGCTTCTGCATAGCTGAGGACTTCAAAGCCTTTGCTTAATTTGTGTTTGCACTTCTAAGTACCGAATGAAGGTGTTAGGCAGAGGCAGGTTCTTTCAAAGTATTTGTGTATAAACATGAAAGTTACAACCTTCTGCTCCTTGCTCCTTTCATCTTTTCAGGCTCATAGATAAAATGCAGTTGGGTTTTTGAACTTTACAGAAAGTTTTATTAAGAGTGACTCAGACTCAGAAGTTCTTCTGCTGAGCTCTTTTTCTCTTTCTCCATTCCTCTCCTTTTGTTTTTCCTACCTTTTTCTTCTACTCCCCTTGTTACTTTCTCCCATTTAATCCTTTTCAACACTAGTTTCAGATGGTTTTGGTGGGCATCTTGTTGCATTTTTGCTTTATGGGACATCAGGGATGTATACTTGGGGGCCTTGTTTGTTACAGACCCCAAATCTGTCCACTCTACAGCCCCTGTCACCTCCGATATGGGTGAAAATTTGTGGAAAATGGATTATTTCATTATCGTGTTACCAGTTTACCTTCAGACTACCATGGGGAGAGGTTCAAAGGATGTCTTTCCATTGACAACACAGAGAGCACAGAAGACTAAAATACCAATTTTCAGATATTTTCCCCCATGTTTTTGTTGAAGATTGAGAAATATTTCAACAAAAAGGTGGGAATTGGAGCAGGAAGGGCAATGATCTATCACAAAAAGAGTGAATGCTGCCATATCATATCGTCCAGCAACACAGGAAGAACTTCTGCTCCCTCAGGTTCCCAGAAGGTTCCCAGTTTCTTTTTCTTTGTCGTTCATCAGGTAGTTTGGTGTATTTACACCAAGTTTCATTGCTTACATTGATACCAACCGGAACATAGCATTAACATGTAAAATAGCACCAATAATTTCAACTGTTGGTACATACATGTCTAGTTACAGCTCCTGGGTAACTGTAACAAAGATGTTGATGATAAAACCAGACGTAGGATCAAGGACTCCTGAGACTTTTTGTGCTTTACGCACTAGATCAGAGATACAGAGCAGCCGTAAATATGTAGGTCAGTGACATATGATATTTATTTTGCTGAGCCTTCCATTAGTCCCAATTTTCTTCTAATCTTCTGACTGAAATCTGAGCAATGAACACCCTAGTTACAAATAGCTTTTTTTTTGGGAAAAGAGGTAATTATTAGGCATCAGGACTTCCATGAGTGAATCACACTAGTGACTTTCAGGATGAACCCCATATGCATATGGCTCCTTTTGGAAGTTTACATTATTTGCTTGACTCGGCTTTTGTGTCAGCTGGAATCTGATAATTTAACTGATAATAACTTGTACTGGTGCAGCTGTTTGTCATCCACTACTCTATGAAATATTGTCAAAAATTTGCTGCTTCAGAGGTTATAAAGAGCTTAGGTCCTTGAGGTATGCTTTTATTTTTTTTCCTAATGTTGAGAACAGTAGCTATAATTTAACCTTTCTGTCCCTGAAACAAAGCTTGCTGAACTCCATTACAATGACTTCAATGGCTTGACTTACAGTGCTTAGTCTGTATGTGGAGACAAAAAATATCCTAATATCCTGCAAAGTGATTAGCTCTTTTATGTGATTGCCAATGTGACCTTCACCCACAGACATCTCTCCAGTTTCCTGAGATTAAGATACTGGCTACACTGATTAAACGTGGCCAAGGATGTAGGATATCAGGTGGAATTTGCAGATCTTTCCTTTTAATGAGTATTTTAATGAGGATTTTCCTTGTTCAAATTCTATTCACTGCCTTGGCATAAAAATGCAATACAAGATTTCTTTTGCGGTCCACAAAGAATTCCTTAAAATTATGGTCAGATAGTTGCAAGCAATGAAAAAATCATCTCTGAGGTGAGAGGAGGCAACTTCTTGCATACATTTGTGCAGACCATTTCCAGAAAAGGTTGTTTAAGATAATCCATTTTATATTACATTGCAAGATGCTGGAAGCACAGTAGCTTTCAATTCTGCAGTTCAGCTAAGCGTAGGTAAGTTGTTTGAAGATGTATTAGTATCAGTACAAATTTGATATACATTAAAATAAAAAATGGTTGTTGATTGCTTGGGATCTGTGACCCTACCTTTGCTAACCAGTGATACAGGAACCTTAGAAATCTGAGTTTGTTGCTGAAAGGAATGCACTTCAGATGCTTTTTTCCCATTCAGTTTTTTAATTCCTCATGTTGCACTTTGCTGAAAATCCTCTCTGTGGTCTCTGGAGGTTGGTGCAGGGAGGATTTGTAAGCCTGTAGGACAGCGTGATGTTCAGCTGAAGAACTCCCTTCTCATGAAGCCCACCTCCCTCCCAGCCTCGCTCGGCATCTAGACCGCAGCCACCCACATGTGGCACATTAAAGGATTAAGGCCTTAATGACAATTTTAAAATGCCGTTATTAAATGGGGACTTCCATCCTGTAGGACACTTGAAAAATGACATTGGTAAAACTGCTTCCTGAGCAGTATATTCCCTTTCCCATTATCTCATCTATTTGTATGCTAATAAGAATTCTTCTTCCTTTCTACTCAGTCTCTGCTTGAGCAGCTCAGCACCGAATTAATGGTTCTGTGTTTTGTGCTGTCAAGATTTTACTTATATTTCAAAAATATCATATCTGAATAATTAATTACAGATAAATTATTGACCAAGCAGCAGCAGATGCAAAGGAAGAGTGCTCTGTATCCAAGAGAGGCTTTTCAGACAGATATCTTTGCAATACCACAGATATATATACTTTTAATATTCAGTTGTCAGAAATAAATCAGTGCTTGTCTAGCATTTGGTGCTTCATGTGATACCACAAACTACTGCAAAAAATTAGCATTTGCTCTCATACTATATCCATAACCAATATGCACATCTTTCAAAAATATCTCCCAAGAGAAAAATATACTAGTGTATCCAGACTACACTTCTGTGAAAAAAGTCCTGCATGTTTAGGAAGCACAGCTTTGCTAGCAGAGAAATTAAGTTTAAAAGCAGACATTTTGCAATTTTCTGCTAGCTTGAAAATGTTTATAGGATCTGAATGTTCACATATATTAGTAACAGCTTTGGAGTTCATTCAAGAAAGTTACCGAAAGTTCAGTGCATGCTGAAAGAGTCTTTAGCCAAAGTTTTCAGTATCTTTTCTGATGCAGGAAGGGCTCCTACTGAGCTTAGTATGTTCCTGTGAATCTCTAAACCTCAGTAGGGGTTTGGATACCTGGTCTTAGCCCAAGGTAATGTGAGTTATGCTAACTCCCTTGTGAGTCACTGACTCAAGGAATGGTTCAGATTGGAAGGGACCTCTGGAGGTTGTCCAGCCCAACCTCCAGCCCAAAGCAGGGCTAACTCCAATGGAAGGTCAGATTGCTCAGGGCTTTGGGAGTCCACAGACTCTTTGATCCCATGTTTCAGTAATTAATGTCTTTCACAGTGAAGATTTTCTTCTTTAAGTCCTTGTGATTGTTGTCCCACATCCTTTCATTGTGCTTCCACTAGAGGAGCCTGGCTCATTTTCCATTATCTCCTTTCAGGTGTGGAAGACAGCAACCAAATTCCTCCTTAAGCTTCTCGCCCTCAGACTGAAGATCCCCTGTGCTTTCAGCCTCCCTGCATGCAGTGTGTGCTCCAGCCCCCAGCCACACTGGTGGCCTTCGGATGGGCCCTCCCCAGGATGTCAGCAAACCGTGTTACATCTGTATGTGCCGCATACACATACCCAGCTGTGAGTGTGGACTTTTACTGCAGCTCAAGTGACACAGCCAGGTATGTCTGAGCTCTGAGCAATGTTGGCCAGATCCAGAAACATATATACTTTTTTTCTCAGATCTCTGAATAAGTCTGTATCGATATTATCTATTCTCTGCTCTTTTACATCTCTGCAGAGAACTGGCTTTGAAGGGCTAAGTGTGGCAGGGAGAGTCTTCCTCTTTAATGTGACTGTAAAATATTTAAGAGTTTAGACTAGGGAAGTAATTTCAGGGCCTAGTTCAACTCTCTCCTCATGCAAACCCATCTTCAAAGAGCTGCTCCAGGGCCCAGGGATGCCAAAAAGAATATGTCCATTGACTTTTGTCTGCTTTGCTTTCTGTTCTAAAGAAAATCCAATTTTCAACTAAGCTATCAACTGCATTTGGCATAAAACATGGACCAATTTCACATCTCAGCTACCTCAAGGAGAGATGACTCCAAGGCTGAGCTTCTGTTTTCATGAAGAACAGCATAAAACCCAGGCTTCTTGTTAGTAACACAGAAAGCTCTGTATGGGGAAGTGAGCTGTCTTTGGAACAGCACAAGTGGTATTTTAGCCTCAGGATCCTTTTCTCTTCTAAAGGTCACATCATAATTTTAAACCCGGAATACTGCAATGCATTTAAATATCTGAAATCTAGGGTAAACAAGATCTACTAATGTAAAACAGAAATGAAGAAATCACATCTACCTCCCTCATGCCAGAATTGACTCATCCCAGGAATAACGATTCCAAGCAGTGGGAAAGTAAAACTGGCCTTTCAGTGCCGTGGCCTTGGATTTAAGACCTTCTTCCTTACTATGCAGAGGGATGATAGCCTCTACAATAAGACGACTGGCTTAGTGGATGGGAGAAGAGCAGTGGATGTTGTTTATTTTAACTTTAGGAAGTGACTTTCAACACCGGTATCCATTAGGTCCTCAGAGACAAGCTGGTGATGTATGGGGCCAATAAATGGAAATGACTTGGGGTGAAACTGGCTGAATTGCTGGACCCAGAAGGGTGAGACCAGCAGTATAAAGTCCAGCTGGAGGCCAGTGCTAGTAGTGTACTCTAGGGGTTGATATTGGGTCCTATACTGTTTAATATTTTCATTAATTACCTAGGTGATGGGACAATGTTTACCCTCAGCAAGTTTGCAGATGATACAAAACTGGGAGGAATGGATACACCAGGTGAATGTGCTGCCATTCAGAAGGGCTGAAGAAATGGGTGGAGAAATGGGCCAGTAGGTATCTCATGAAGTTTAAAAAACGAAAAAGCAACATCCTGCCCCTCAGGAGGAATAACCATATGCACCAGCAGAGGCTGGGGGATGATTGCCTGGAAATCAGGTCTGTGGAGAAGGCCCTGGCAGTTCTGGTCGACAGAAAATTTAACATGAACAAGCAATGTGATTTTGAGGCAAATAAGACCAATGGCACACTGGGCTGCATTAGATAGAGAGTTGCCAGCACGTCAAGGGAGGTGATCCTTCCCCTTTATTCAGCACTGTGGAGTCACGTCTGGAGTGCTGGGTCCAGTTCTGGGCTCCCCAGTAGAAGAGAGAAATGCACATACTGAATTGGGTCCAGCAAAGGGCCATGAAGATGATTAGGGGATTGGAGCACCTGTCACATGAGGAGAGGCTGAGAGAGCTGGTGGTGTTCAGCTTGGAGGTGACAAGCTCAGGGGGATTTCATCCATGTGTATAAACACCTGGTGGGAGAAGTAAAGAAGGTGGAGCCAGACTCTCCTCAGTGATGTCCATTGACAGGATGAGAAGCAAAGGGCACAAACTGAAATACAAGAAATTCCATTTAAACATAAAAAAAATCACTTTGAGGCTGTTTGAACACTGGCAGAGGTTACCCAGACAGTCTGTGGAGGCTCCATCCTTAGAGCTGTTCAAAACCCAACTGGACACCGCTCTGAGCAACCTGCTGCAGCTGACCGTACTCTGAGTAGGGATCTGGAAGATCTCCAGAGGTGCCTGTCCACCTCACCTGTTCTGTGATGCTTTGATCGGAGTATACAAAGGATTTTTGCAAGACATGTTGAAGACAACAATATGTTATGTAACGTCAGGTATCATCAAGGCCACTAGGAACCGATAAATCCTGAATATTACTCTAAGAGAAATTCAGAGCAAGACTTCACTGTAGCTGAGAATATGTATTTATAACACAAAATTGTGATGGGCACATGTTACTTGTTCTCCACTGAAATGTAGGCTTTTTTACAAACATTTTTATCCTAGGAAAAACATCTTCATTAAAGTATTTGAACCTTCAAAACATGCCAGTCGTTCTATACGTAAGATGGTAATACCAGCAAATCACTCTCATGACTATTTCCTTACTAAAAAATCAATGAAATTGAAACTACCTCAGTATGGGTGTATTGACTTTTATTCCTAACACTGATTTAACTGTAAAGGCCTATTAAAATAGAGATCAAAGCACCTACCAAGGAGTTCACTTAGCTCTGTGAAAGTATGCAGTACTTACTTCGAAGAGAATATAACTAAATGATAGAAAATACAGGTTTACAATGCAATTTGTGATGGAAGTGTAATGGTCCTGCTGAAGAAAAAATGCCTTGGACTTTGCCTGGAGAGAGAATAGGATGAAAGACAAAGTTTTATTGTACTTTTGCCTGATAGAAGGTGAATAACTGAGTCACACCAGAGGTTTGAATCAGTATTGAATATGAAAGCTGGATCTGAGTCCTAATCTGATGTCTTCATTATAAAACAATCTTCCCTCATGCTATACAGAGAGGGGGATAAACTATTCCAAATAACCTCTGGACTGTGCACTTGAATTAAGGAACATAAAGGAGGGCACACCACTGCGTGAGAAGCCGTGGAGTGGCATGAAGATAGACGGTGTCTGGGATGCGACAGGGCTAAAAGAAGAGAAGAAGAAATAAGGCTTTTTCCATTGCAGTGAGTCACGTAAAGCAGGAATACGCACATAAATGAAGTTTTTTTCCTTTCTCTGTCAACTGCCACAAAGGAGCTATCTCAGCAACCACACAATTAAAGCAACCTGAGTTCCTCTTGTGCACAGGGAATAATTGTTTCTTGCTTGCAGAAGGAAATGTGCACACAGGTGCACGTGTGCACACCCCCCCCCCATTTAAAAATGCTTTAAAAATGTCATATTTGACTTCCTGGCTAGTTTGGCAATTCTCTTCAAAAATAGCTCTCATGACTGCAGGCTGGCAGAGCTGTTCCTGCCTTGATTTAAATGGGAAAACTCAATTAGAGTTTGAATCTGTTGCACTGAAATGGAATTGTCTCTTGCAGGCAGAGCTTGGTCACGGACACGGAGCAGCGTGAGTGAGAGGGGTTGGGAGAGGAGGAGGCTGTGCCTGTGCAGAGGGCAGGTTGTGGGGGGCTCTGAGCTGGTTGGGACAGGGATTGCCCACGTGCTGTCACCGTCAAAAGGGAATTTCATTGCTCTTCTCCAAATATGTTCAAGGAACTGCTGCTTCTTTCAGGCTTTTGCTCTCCAAACCCCTCCATGTCTGAGGAGCCCTGTTGGGTCTGGGGGTGGCAGGGACCAGGTACTGAGCAGCTCATGGGCAGGCACAGAGCAGTGGCTTGGTTCATGAGGATGATCTGCCTTTGCTTTGCCTCTCTGGCTTTGAACAAATCTTGAATCGGTTCTACTGAAATGGAATCGTCTCTTGCAGGCAGAGCTTCCTTCCACAGGCTCTTTCTCTCAGGCTTAAGGATGCCATTTTTGTTCCTGTAGTCCAGAAATATTTGTGAAGATCTTGGCTAGGCTCGAGTTTAGGTACTGGCAAAATGTTTGGCTTTTTGGTGGAAGGTTCACCACAGGATACCCCCGCCTCCTTGTCCTTCCCAGTGTCCCACCACAGTCCCATGTCTTCTCGCTGCCTCCACAGCAGACTGTTTCCAGCCTTGAGGAGAGACACTTCAATACTGCCTCTGCTCCTGGGAGCCCTAAGCTGCCCTCGCATCTTTCTCATCATCGTGCATTGAGACATATGTCCAGAAATCATGGACTTTTCCCCCTGCCTCTCTTATCTGGGATCTCAGCCTGAGCCTTGGTTTCCATTTGCTCTGTAAGTCGTCTGTGTTAAACCGCTCCTCACAAATAGCAGCTTCCAGCATGACTTCTTTCATCTGTGGCTTGTATTTGTGTGCGAGAGGCAGAAAACAGGTCTAATTTACATCAGAGCAGCTGGCTCCTCTGATCTGCCACCTGGAGTCTTGGCCGACGGGGAGCGTGTGTCTGCCAACGGGCCAGACCTTTGCTCCCCCCCGTGCCCGTCTCTGCACTTGTCACCCTGCTGGAAGGGGGCAAACGCACCCCTTGACCCAGCCCATTGGGACCTGCTGGAGACTGTTAGTGCATGTTATGGACTGCAAAGGGGATGCGCAAGTCCTAGCAGTGGGGCAGGCTCCTCTTGCGAAACCTGCACTGCAGAGATTCAAGCGTGTTGGGAGAAGCAAACCAGGAAAACGGCTTGTGCGTGGGTCGGGTGGGGCAGTGGGCTGGCAGGGCTCAGGCCGGCTCTGATCCCCTGCCCCTACCCCGGCGATGCCGGTTAGTAACCAGGCTACGGGAATCTAGCTGGAGATTTTTGCATGTACGTTTTGCAATTTGCCTTTGTCCAGGCGGGAAGGGCGATACAGATCAAACATTTTTACTGAATCACTGTTGTCCTTGGAGAACCTGTTGCAGAAGAGGTGCTTAGGTCTTCCTTTGGGTATGTTGTGTGCAGATGAGACGAGGTGGGAATGAAGGTGCTTTGACAGCCGGGGCTTAGCCACACAAACAGGGGAGTGCTGGGTAAGGGTTAGTGCCCTGCAGAGGAATGTGGTTATGGACTGTCTGTCCTTTGGGCAAACGCAGGTTAATGCTTTGAAGCTCTTCCCCGCAGGCTCCTGCTGCACTTGTGTGCATGGATGGATGCGTGTGCGTGGTCTGCATCGAGGTGCTATTGCATGTGCTCAGCTTACCTCATCATGGACACGGGGCAGTTAAGTGCTCGTGATAGGGCAGGCCAGGAGTGTTTGACAAACTTTGATAGTTTTACTGTAATAGCACCCTCCATACTCCAAGGAGCTACTCCAGGGGCTTTTGGCTTCTACCTGATTTTTTTTTTTTTTTTTTTTTTTTGCTGTAGGTTGGGATTTTCTTTGGAGTTGATGACAAAAGAGCAAAGGAAAGAGTTTGGAAAAAATGCCATATATGAATTCTGAAAAATCACATTGTTGTTGGCAAAGGCAAGGACAGTTAGCAAGGCAAGAGCCATGGCTATGCAGCAGTGGGGATTTTCTGAGGAGGGCGTTCACAACAAGGTTATTGGGTGTCTGTGATGCTTTTGCAGGAACAGAGAGAAACCCATCAATGCCAAAGCCGTGGTGGGCCAGCAGCTATCTGATGTTCCTAGGGCTGAGTAAGGCCCTCAGCAAATATCAGAGCTTGTAAGTGAGAAGGGGAGATCGTTCTGGAACAAATGCCACAGAGACGGGCAGGGAAATTTTCCAGAAATGTCTCCTGAGAAAAAACTAGCTGAGCTGTGATGGCAAAGGGTGAAGATGAAGAACCACCTCATAGCTCAGGCTATGGCTACTGTAGCGAGAGCAGTGGCTGCAGCACTTGGGAGAAATCCCAGGATGGTGGATGGTGATGGGAATGGGGATCGGGTCCAAACTGTTCCTGGTCATGCACTGCAGACACCAGCCACACGGCCAGTTCTGCCTGCAGCCGAAGTTTTAATGATCTCAGAAGAGCTAAAATGAAACCAAGAGCTTTGCCTGCTCAGAGGTTCTTTAGAAAGAGGTAAGTATGACTGAAAAGAGAGGGCAAGCACTTCCAGCACGGCACGTCTGTAAAGCACACCCCCCGGCCAGGCGCTGCCGGCTCCGCGGCCCCACGCCGCCTCGTTCCCCCGGCTAATGCTGCCGAGGCACCCGGTCCCCGAGCCAAGCCGAGCGACGAGGCGGGGGGGGCTGGAGGGAGCAGGGGGCGGGGGGGGTCCTGTCCC